>NC_037669.1:140095673-140210834 GCF_003255815.1 Theropithecus gelada
AGAACTGAAGGAGATAGAGACACAAAAAACCCTCCAAAAAATCAATGAATCCAGGAGTTGGTTTTTTGAAAAGATCAACAAAATTGACAGACCGCTAGCAAGACTAATAAAGAAGAAAAGAGAGAAGAATCAAATAGACGCAATAAAAAAATGATAAAGGGGATATCACCACCGACCCCACAGAAACACAGACTACCATCAGAGAATAGTATAAACACCTCTATGCAAATAAACTAGAAAACCTAGAAGAAATGGATACTTTCCTGGACACTTATACTCTCCCAAGACTAAACCAGGAAGAAGTTGAATCCCTGTATAGACCAATAGCAGGCTCTGAAATTGAGGCAATAATTAATAGCCTACCAACCAAAAAAGTCCAGGACCAGACGGATTAACACTTATAATTCTTAATTCTAGATTTGAGCTTCAAGGCTTATATCACTAAGGGTTCAACCAGGAAAATAGAAACCTTTCTAAGTATTTAATGTAGAGGTGATTTGGTTACATAAGTGATGAAGTAGCTGAAAAGTCAAGTAGAATACACGTACGCAAACCAGAAGTTAGCAGTAGCAGGAAGCTACTATTGACCTCAGGCTGCAGGTCCAAGGGAGGACATGGTATGGAATTCTAGGGGCTGAAGTCCCTGGGGAAGCTAGAAACACATTAGACCTGTTTAATGTACACCAGAGTCATAGGGAAACACATTCATGACTGAAGATATCACTCCAGGAAGACAAGGAAGAAAAAATTTCCTTGATTTCTCTTTTCTCCCATCTTTCAGTCTCCTTAAGGCCTCCTGTTGGCTGACCAGTCAAAGTGAGCTGAGTGAATGCAGTGTGCAGGGATCAGCTCCTGTAAAAAAAAAAAAAAAAAAAAAAACGCAGAGGGCTGGAAAATGGGCCTAGTTCTTACGGAACATCACATAACAGAGGAAAAAACACAAAGGATAATGGGTATTTCTAAGAGTTCAACGAAGGTTCCGTTCTCTAATGCTCTCTATCCAGTTCAGCATGAAATTCTATTGATTTTATTTTGTTCTCCACTGTCATCTTCCTAAACCTTCCTCTTGAATTGCTGCAGTTGCCTCCTAACTAGGCTTGTCAAAAATTTTATGGGGCTCAGCAGACAAAAGTTCTTTTCAAATTAAAAATTGAACTCTATGATTCTTTACTTATCATTTAACTCCTAAATGCTTTTCTTCTGTTTCTGAAATAAAGATCTATATCCATAAATTGACAACAGGCCCTTTGTGTCCCGGTGTTGGCCTATCTCTTGAGGTTCAAAGTTAATTGCTCTTCTGTCATTTTGTTTAAACAATTCTGGCCTTTTTATGGCTTTAAAATAATGTACCATTCTATGTGTTATCAGATGACCATCACATATGATATTACCTCTACTTGGAATTTTCTTTACCCAATTGGCTCCTATTTTCCTATCATACCTTAACCTTTTTTAAAAAATTCACAGCACGCTTGTCACATGTTTTTTTCTTTTTTTGAGACAGAGTCTTGCTGGAGTGCAGTGTATGTGATCTTGGCTCACTACAACCCCTGCCTCCTGGCTTCAAGTGATTCTCCTGCCTCATCTTCCCGAATAGCTGGGAATACAGGTGCTCACTACCACTCCCAGCTAATTTTTGTATTTTTTTGTAGAGATGGGGTTTTGCTATGTTGGCCAGGCTGACCTCAGGTAATCCGCCCACCTTCACCTCCCAAATTGCTGGGATTACAGGCATGAGCCACCATGTCCAGCCACAATTTTCTTTATTACAGAAGAAAACAAATGAAAACAAAAAAAATCCTAGGAATTATTCTATAAAAAATGGATCCTACCTGTATGAGAAGGAAGGAAGGAAGGAAGAAGGGCAGAAAGATGAAAAAAACAGCACTTTGATAACACATATAAGAAATTAATGAAGAGAGAAATCATGTTCCCAAATGGTACAACTGTTATATAAATATTTGAAAGGTGTCAGATAGGTTAAGAAGTTCTGAGTCAGAAAAATCACTATGGTACTGTAAACCAGGAAATACATAATTTTAAATGATTTCAGAAAGAGAAATAACTCCCTAAGCACTGTCAGTAGAAAAAAGTCTTAAAGAAAAGATTGAATGAGTAGCAAATCTAGCCTAAATAAATAAATATTTATGTTCTTAATAGATTGAGAGTTCTAGCAAATTATTAGGGAAAACACTAGCACTCTACTGTTAAAAGAAGTAGAGAATATACAGAGAAAATATTCACAGGAGAAAAACTAATGGTCAATTAAAGTATAAGAGAAAATATTCTACCTGTCTAGTTATTACAAATGCTACTCTCCTAATATCGTTTTGAGTGCATATAATAGTGTAACCATCCCTTAAGACTATTTGACAGCATATTAAGATATTTAAAAATCCATACCCTATGACCTATTAATTTTAGCTTTAAAATTATTGGCTATGAAAATAATTCAGAAGTGACACATACAATTTGCCAGTGAGAGACTCCAGCAGTTCAGAAGGCAGAAAGTGAATGAGGTTAGGATATTTACATCTCCAACTCTCTCCTTGCCACAATGCTACCATTTGGTTGATTTCATCCACTGAAGACCACAGTTTTTATTGAGCTAGCTTCTACAGATTCCAGTAACAAAACTCCTTATGCTTGCTGATTGCAGTCCTAACCCTGGTAATAGCTCCATTTCTGCTTGTTGGTTTACCTTAACCATGCTTCTAATTGTGTAAATGTTCTCTTCAAGATGATGCCATTTTAATATGCTGCCATTTTAATATTTAATATGTTGTTTTGATATTTAACAAGGAATATTCTCACAGCGAAACCATTGTGAGGGTCTTCTAATTCTATTATACTTTCATTTCTTTTCTTTTTGCTGTGTCATTACTGCCCAGCCCATTGTAGGCAGATCAGTGACAGGGTTTTCATCTACTTCATCCAAACTTCAGGACAACCTGAGGTGTCATACTCAATATGTCTTTCTATGTATTATCTGTAAATTAAAAGCAAACATGCAGGTCTGAGGAAGAACTGTAGAACAAAATGCTGATTAGACTGATTCCCAGTGTTTGTGTAGCTACATTGAACAAGAGAAATGAACTTGTGTTTTCTATTCGTTTTTTAGATGATTATTTTCTCTGCTTTTCACTATCAGTCTTGTTAAACATTTACAGGATTCATTCATAATCTTTGTAGTTTGTTATATATTTTAATTTAACTAGTGGCATATATATATACACACATATGTATTATTTAATAGAGTGTATTGATTCAAATTCTAATATTGGGCAGGTTTTATCAAGATTCATTTGACCAATAAACTTATCCTATAATTCAGCAATTGCACTCCTAGCCATCTATTTAAGATAAAATGTCCCTATATCTGCTAAAAGACATGTACAAAAGTGTTCACAGTGGCTTTATTATATAGCCAAACACAAGAATCAACTTAAGTGATAAGGAGTAAAAAAGGTAAGCAAATTGTGATATATTCCTATAAGAATCACTATGATTAAAAAAGAACAAACTACTAGGCCAGTCACAGTGGTTCACCCCTGTAATCCCAGCACTTTGGGAAGCCGAGGCGGGCAGATCGCTTAAACTCAAAAGTTTGAGACCAGCCTGGGCAACATGGCAAAACCCTGTCTCCACAAAAAAATACAAACATTAGATGGGCATGATGGTATGTGCCTGCAGTCCTAGCTACTACTCGAGAGGCTGAGGTGGGAGAATGGCTTGAGTATGGGAGGTGGAGTTTTCAGTGAGCCAAAATCATGCCACTGTACTCCAGCCTGGGCGACACATCCAGACCTTCTCTCAATAAATAAATAAATAAATGAATAAAATGAATAAATAAGTAAATAAAGAACAAACTTCTAATTTCCACAATAGCATAGATGAACCCAGTTATGTTGAGTGGGAAAAACCAGACATAAAAAAGCATATACTGTATAATTCCACCCACATGGGTTCAAGAACAGGAAAAACTAATATACAGTGATGAAAATCAGGGTAATTGTTGTCTCTGGTGACAGCATTAAGTGAGGAGTGGGGTGCTGAAAAATGTTTCATAGATTGCTCTGAGTGGTGGTTTCATAGCTGTGCATATGCATTGTGCCATATACTTATATTTTGTATTTAAATCACATTAATGTATAATTACATTTGATACAAAAGTGCTTACAAAAATAGAGTTTTAGTTGCTCAACATAGAAAACACCAGTTAAGTAACACCTTTGTAAAGTTTTTTTCTTAAATAAGGCTTAGTTCTGTGGAGAGTGTTACATAAATTACTCACATGTCTACTTCCTCATTAAATCTTCATAAAATCCATGAAAGCTTCAAACTTACCCAAAGAACTAAAGAAGTAGTTTCAATAGTAAATGGTGGGGTCTGCTTTCAAATCTCTGTTATTATCTTATATTAAATTACCTGGAAACAAACTCTATGGTAAAGATTAGCATGTAGGTGATTTACTGGGAAGTGCTTTGGGGAACATTCCACAAGGATGTATGAGAACCAAGGTTGGGTAGAGAGAAGGTCAATTGTGATTCAGTTGCAGCAGAGAGGCCTTGGCCAATTTTGTCTTCCTTCTGGTGGGTGGCAGTTTTTTCAGTTGATTTCTGTCAGACTTAGGTAGACTGTTTTGCATATGTCCTGCATATTCATGGTTCAGGGCACATCAAGAAATTTGGGCAGAGTTTAGGCACTACACTAAAAGTTCCTTCTTGATGGATTTCTCCTCTCTGAGAATTTTCTCCCTCACTTTTTGTGTTGGCTAAAAATCTATCATCTGGCACTTCATGTAAGATTGTAAGTTTCTATCAGAATTTTAGTCAATTTTATGGCATGAACTGGAGTCTAATTTAGAGCATTGCTCTGTGTGTGTGTGTGTGTGTGTGTGTGTGTCTATAGTTTATAGTTATCTGCAAGAAAGCTGATATAATAGGAGCTTGGCTATTCATGAAAGTAGAAACCTTCGGTCTACTTTTAACATGAACTTATTCATACAATTATTCTACAAATATTTTTTAAACTATCACTGTTTGTAAGTTTGTTCAAACCTCTGGAGATAAAAGAGTGAGCCACAGAAATAACTTCCCTGGTGTTAAAGAGAAAAAAAACCCCACGAATTAATTATGTATGGAAATAAATTCTTCTTTTTAAAATTATTATTATTATACTTTAAGTTCTAGGGTACATGTGCATAACGTGCAGGTTTGTAACATATGTATACTTGTGCCATGTTGGTGTGCTGCACCCATCAACTCGTCAGCACCCATCAACTGGTCATTTACATCAGGTATAACTCCCAATGCAATCCCTTCCCCCTCCCTGAACCCCATGATAGGCGCCGGTGTGTGATGTTCCCCTTCCTGAGTCCAAGTGATCTCACTGTTCAGTTCCCACCTATGAGTGAGAACATGCGGTGTTTGGTTTTCTGTTCTTGTGATAGTTTGCTAAGAATGATGGTTTCCAGCTGCATCCATGTCCCTACAAAGGACACAAACTTATCCTCTTTTATGGCTGCATAGTATTCCATGGTGTATATGTGCCACATTTTCTTAATCCAGTCTGTCACTGATGGACATTTGGGTTGATTCCAAGTCTTTGCTATTGTGAATAGTGCCACAATAAATATATGTGTGCATGTGTCTTTATAGCAGCATGATTTATAATCCTTTGGGTATATATCCAGTAATGGGATGGCTGGGTCATATGGTACATCTAGTTCTAGATCTTTGAGGAATCACCATACCGTTTTCCATAATGGTTGAATTAATTTACAATCCCACCAACAGTGTAAAAGTGTTCCTATTTCTCCACATCCTCTCCAGCACCTGTTGTTTCCTGACTTTTTAATGATCGCCATTCTAACTGGTGTGAGATGATATCTCATTGTAGTTTTGATTTGCATTTCTCTGATGGCCAGTGATGATGAGCATTTTTTCATGTGTCTGTTGGCTGTATGAATGTCTTCTTTTGAGAAATGTCTGTTCATATCCTTTGCCCACTTTTTGATGGGGTTGTTTGTTTTTTTCTTGTAAATTTGTTTGGGTTCTTTGTAGGTTCTGGATATTAGCCCTTTGTCAGATGAGTAGATTGCAACAATTTTGTCCCATTCTGTAGGTTGCCTGTTCACTCTGATGGTAGTTTCTTTTGCTGTGCAGAAGCTCTTTAGTTTAATGAGATCCCATTTGTCAATTTTGGCTTTTGCTGCCGTTGCTTTTGGTGTTTTAGGCATGAAGTCTTTGCCCATGCCTATGTCCTGAATGGTACTACCTAGGTTTTCTTCTAGGATTTTTATGGTATTAGGTCTAACATTTAAGTCTCTAATCCATCTTGAATTAATTTTCGTATAAGGAGTAAGGAAAGGTTCCAGTTTCAGCTTTCTACTTATGGCTAACCAATTTTCCCAGCACCATTTATTAAATAGGGAATCCTTTCCCCATTTCTTGTTTTTGTCAGGTTTGTCAAAGATCAGATGGCTGTAGATGTGTGGTATTATTTCTGAGGACTCTGTTCTGTTCCATTGGTCTAGATCTCTGTTTTGGTACCAGTACCATGCTATTTTGGTTACTGTAGCCTTGTAGTATAGTTTGAAGTCCGGTAGCGTGATGCCTCCAGCTTTGTTCTTTTGACTTAGGATTGTCTTGGAGATGCGGGCTCTTTTTTGGTTCCATATGAACTTTAAAGCAGTTTTTTCCAATTCTGTGAAGAAACTCATTGGTAGCTTGATGGGGATGGCATTGAATCTATAAATTACCTTGGGCAGTATGGCCATTTTCACGATATTGATTCTTCCTATCCATGAGCATGGTATGTTCTTCCATTTGTTTGTGTCCTCTTTTATTTCACTGAGCAGTGGTTTGTAGTTCTCCTTGAAGAGGTCCTTTATATCCCTTGTAAGTTGGATTCCTAGATATTTTATTCTCTTTGAAGCCATTGTGAATGGAAGTTCATTCATGATTTGGCTCTCTGTTTGTCTGTTACTGGTGTATAAGAATGCGTGTGATTTTTGCACATTAATTTTGTATCCTGAGACTTTCCTGAAGTTGCTCATCAGCTTAAGGAGATGTTGGGCTGAGACAATAGGGTTTTCTAAATATACAATCATGTCATCTACAAAGAGGGACAATTTGACTTCTTCTTTTCCTAACTGAATACCCTTGATTTCTTTCTCTTGCCTGATTGCCCTAGCCAGAACTTCCAACACTATGTTGAATAGGAGTGGTGAGAGAGGGCATCCCTGTCTTTTTCCAGTTTTTGCCCATTCAGTATGATATTGGCTGTGGGTTTGTCATAAATAGCTCTTATGATTTTGAGGTACGTTCCATCAATACCGAATTTATTGAGCGTTTTTAGCATGAAGGGCTGTTGAATTTTGTCAAAAGCCTTTTCTGCATCTATTGAGATAATCATGTGGTTCTTGTCTTTGGTTCTGTAAACAGAATAAACAGAATCAACTTTTATTTTAGATTCAAGGGGGACATGTGCAGGTTTGTTACATGGATATATTGCATGATGCTGAGGTTTGATGTATGATTGAACTTGTCATCCAGGTAATGAGCATAGTACCCAACAGGCACTTTTTCAGCCTTTGCTCCTTCCCTCTCTCCCCGCTCCAGTAGTCCGCAGTGTCTATTGTTACCATCAAGGAATTAACATATGATAGTGTTTAAATAAAGAAGTAATGTGGTCATATAATGGAATAGAATAGATAACCCAGAAATAAAGTCACACAACTACAACCATCTGATGTTTGACAAGGTTGACAAAAATAAGCAATGGGGAAATGATTTATCCTTGCTATGTGCTGGGATAACTGGGTGCCCACCTGTTGAAGAGTGAAACTAGACTCCTACCTATTACCATATACAAAAATTAATCAAGGTGGCTTGAAGACTTAAACATAACACCTTAAACTATAAAAATCCTGAAGAAATCCTAGGAAATACTTTTTTTTTCTGTTTTACTTTGGCTTTGGCAAATAATTCATGACTAAGTCCTCAAAAGCATTTGCAACAAAAACAAAAATTGACAAGTGGGACCTAATTAAAGAAAATAGCTTCTGCCACAGCAAAAGAAACTTATCAGCAGAGTAAATAGACAACCTACAGAATAGGAGAAAATATTAGCAAACTGTGCATCTGACAAATGACTAATACACACAATCTATAAGAAACTTAAATCAGCAAGCAAAAAAAAAATAACCCCATTAAAAAGTGGGAAAAAGACGTGAACAGACACTTCTCAAAAGACATACAAGTGGACAAGAAAAATATGAAAAAATGCTCATCATTTCTAATCATCAGAGAAATACAAATCAAAACCACGATGACAAACCATCTCACACCAGTCAGAAAGACTATTATTAAAAAGTCAAAAAATAACAAATGTTGGCAGGGCTATGAAGAAAAGAGAATGCTCATACATTATTGATGGGAATGTAAATTAGTTCAGCCACTGCGGAAAGCAGTTGTGGAGATTTCTCAAAGAACTAAAAATAGAACAACCTTTGTGATGCAGCCATCCCGTTATTCAATATATATCCAAAGAACAATAAATCATTCTACCAAAAAGACACATGTACCCATATGTTCATCGCAGCACTATTCACAGTAGCAAAGATGTGGAATCAACCTAAGCAACCAATATATATTGGATAAAGAAAATGTGGCACATATACACCATGGAATACTACATAGCCATAAAAAGGAATATCTTGTCCTTTGCAGCAAAATGAATGGAGCTGCAGGCCATTATCCTAGGCAAACTAATGCAGAAACAGATAACAAAATACTACATGTTCTCTCTTATATGTGGGAGCTAATCACTGGGTACACATGGATATAAGGATGGAACAATTGACACAGAGGACAACAACAGTGGGAACAGAAGGGGACAAGGGTTGAAACACCACCTGTTGGGTAACATGCCCATTACCTGGATAACAGGTTCAATTGTACCCCAAAGCTCAGCATTATGCGATATAGTTATGTAACAAACCTGCACTTGTACCCCCTCAATCTAAAATACAAGTTGAGGGCTGGATGTGGTAGTTTACACCTGTAGTCCTATCACTTGGGGAGGCCAAGGTGGGAGGATTGCTTGAGGCCAAGAGTTTGAGACCAGCCTGGGCAACACAGCAAGACCCTGTCTCTACAGAAAATTTAAAAAATTAACTGGATACAGTGGTGCATCCCTCTAGTCCTAGCTGAGGTGGGAGGCTGAGGCATGAGGATCACTTGAGCCCAAGAGGACAAGGCTGAAGTGAGCTATGATTGTACCACTGCATTCCAGCTGAACAGCAGAGGGAGACCCTGTCTCTTAAAAAAAAAAAAAAAAAAGAAAGAAAGAAAAAAAGAAAGTTGAAAAAAGTAAAAAACCCACAAAAACCAAAAATAAAAAATTAAAAAAGAAGCAATGTGGTGGTCTAATATGGGCCAAGGTTGGAAAAGGAAATAATGAGGTTGAAGAGACCAGTCAGAAGGTTATTTTGAGCGGAAGGTTATTGTGGGGGGTTGGGCAACATGGAGCCATGAAGCAATTCAGTGCTAAAGCTGACAGACTGTAAAATGTTTGGATATAGGTAGTTATGAAGGAGTCTGAGACAACTCAGCAATTCCCACCTTGAACTACTGGGCAGGATTATCTCCTTACCGAAGAGATCTGGGTCTCTTTCTCCCTTTCTCTTTTAGGGGGTGGGGCTGAGTTGGTGGACAATCACCAGTTTGGCACATGACTTTCATGTGCTTATGGGACATGGCAATGGAAACCTATTATTTAGTCTAGCCATGAAAAATCTTATCTTTTTACCACCTCCTATTCTTAAACCGTGTCTCTTCTCACTTCACATGGTTTTGAAGAAGCTGTCATTTGTGCAAGGATCCCTTTACATATCCAGAATGGATAGGTTGGGGTAATATCTTCCTAGGGTGTGGTCCATCCTAGGATGTGACATCCTAAGGAGTCAATACCTTATATTACTAAAGTGGAACAGAGAAAACAAAGTAGGTCTTTCTCTGGGTTCTGAAACTGAGGCTCTGTAAACTTGGGGACCATTGTTGGTTACATTCCAACATGTGGGCTAAAGAGTACAAAAAGCTAACTGCCAGTGTACCAAAAAAATAAAAAGTGTAAACAGATACTCTGAGAGAGACAATGAGCGATGAAATTTCCTAAGATTTTCTCAGGACTGTGGCCTCTTGTGGTGGCCATACATTCCATCCCTTAGGCTTTATGGCATTCTCCAGTACTAGCCCCAGTAAATCTTTCTTTCTCTCTTTGATTTTGCCTAAGCTAGCTAAAGTCCATTTCTGGTTTTTTTTTTTCCTGTTTGTTTTTAAAACTAAAGTGGTTTCAAACCCCTTTTGAATGCAGATGTTCATTATGCAAAGAACAATATTCAGGATATAATATCAAAACTTGAGTATAGATTTAGACAACATCAATATAGTTTCAGGAGCTGAAGCTCTAGGAGTGGATGGAAATGTCAGGAAAGAACAAGCAAAGTGTAAAGAGAACAGGCCTGAGGGCAAAACCTTGGTAACCACCTAAGGTGAAGGTAGACAAAGAGGAAGAGGTGTTTTTCCCTATGCAGAGAAAACAGGTGAAATAGGTTGACAGAAGCCATAAAAGACAAAGGAATTTCAAATATGATGTGTGCATAATAACTCTGCTAAATATTGCAAAGAGGTCAAACAGGATGAGGGCTAATAAGAAGCTATTGAATTAGGCAAACAAATGATTATTGTTCACTTTTGTTAGATGTAAACAGTTTCAATAGAGTGAGAAGGATGTTGACTAAAAATGGATAAATAATGAATGAGCGAAGATTGATCTTGCAAGGTGTGTGAAGGGGTGGAAAAGAAAGAGAGAGTAGTTAGAGGAAGCAATAGTGTTACTTACAAAGAATGTTTTGTTTGACAAATATTTAGCTCTTACTATGCGCCAGGTACTAAACAAAGCGAAGTGCTAAAGTAGACATAGTTCCTGCCAGCAACAATTTATAGCCTAGTGATGAAAACTCATAAACAAAGGTGGTGACAGAGTCAGGACTAGAGAAAGACATCTTTAACTCCTCCATAGGTATGTGATCATAAAATACTTGATGTCTAAAAAACATGCCAATTTTGTATGCCTGTGCATTTGCCTGCATACTCATGTGTATCAGCACACATGGATACTCATGTGTATCAGCACACACTCATACAAAACACATACAGTCTAAGCTGAAATAACTAGTTTGTTTAAAAGAATCAATACTATAACCACTTATCTGGATGTGCAAGCTAACTCCCCAAACCAGTACTAAGCATAGTATGAAAATCAAGCTGGGACACTGTTCACTTATCTGCAGCTTAAGAGTGAATTATTTCTCTTACATGACCACTGAAACAATGCAAGGAATGGTTAGCCTTGAACATCCCCCATTCATACAAAGTGTGGCGATTGTGTTTGTAGAATGAGAATGAAACATTCAGTTGAACTACACTAATTTTTTTTGTTTATTTTTTAAAACAGCAATGACAATTATATTTATTTATTTATTTATTTATTTTCTTCTGTTAATAAAAATTATTTCCAAATAGTACTACTAAACTTGCCACAGATGGAAGATTTTAGTACTTTTAAGGGCACAACCTAAGTGTCTACTTTTTCTATAAAAGAATGCCAATAATAAAATTCTTTAGAGGGGAGGCTCCTGTTTATGAGTTGTTCATATTCTACTCACAGATATGGAAAAATAGCTCCTATCTACAATTTTGTCACCTGGCCAGGGTCTGACCTTAAGAACTTCAAATGCTTCTTCTCATAGTGTTTCAAATATACCAAAAGCTTGTGAGAGTTAATCAATTTTGACACATTTTTACTTATTTTTTTCTAAGATTATTGTGCGCTATAAACATCTTATTTTTTTATTCTATCACTGTGTGGTAGAGGAAAAGAAAATCCAGTTGATGAAAAAAACTGATGTACAAAACAAATAAAAACAATAAAATAACTGCAGTTTAAATGAATTAAGTCTACTCGTCAAGCCAATACATTTTAGAGAAAGGAACTAGAACGAGATATATAGCCTATGTAGAAAATTGTAGTTTGTCCTAAAACAATTACTACATCAAAACTATATTTTCTTCATTTTGTATGAATTGGTCTCTGACCAGGTAAACCTAGTAGCTTGTATCATAATATTTGTGAGTCTACTTGCCTATTTCTTTTCATTAGAATTTAAAAGCAGAATTGCCAAATATACCACAAACTTAACTCTTGCTTCGATCTACTTTAAATCTTTTCTTTTGCCTAACTTTTCCCCAATTTTCTTACTTCCCTCCATTCAGTTATTGCAGCCATGAATCTAAGTGTGATCGTTAATTAACTTCCTTTCCTCAAACTTGCTCATGATATATGTCATATTCTTGTAATCTCTATAGTTCAAATATACTCCCAAATAGATCTACTTTGCTATAGCTCTGCTACTGCAATCCTTTCTCAAGCCCCCTTTTTTCTCACCTATAATCTGGCATTAGCTCTCTAACTGGTTATGCTGCTCCCCCTGAAGACTGTAGGCCATTTTCCATACCGTAATGGTCTTATAAAATGGGAATCAGTGCACATGGCAGTGCTGCAGCAAATCATCTAGAATTTTTAGAATAAAGTCCCAGTGCCTCACCATGGCCTGTAAGGCCAAACATGATGAAAGGTCTCTCATATACCTTTACCATTCTCCCTTTCTCTCTCTACACTGCAGCCACACAGGCCTTTTTCAGTTCCTTAAACTCTTCAGTCTTGTTTCAATTCCAGGGCTTTTATACTTGAAGTTGTTTCTGCTTGGAATATTCGTACTTAAAAGTATTGTGCAATTTGATTATGACCATGAAAGATAATTTAGTTCAAATCAAAGAAAAATGTCTTTTTTTTTTCCTTAAAAAAGAAAAAGAGAGACAGAGACTGTGTCTTGCCGTCTTGCCCAGGCTGGAGTGCAATGGCACAATCAACTCACTGCAGCCCTGAACTCCCGGGTTCAAGCAATCTTCCCACCTCAGCCTCCCAAGTAGCCAGGAATAGGTGCACATCCCCATGCCTGGCTATTTTTTTATTTGTTTGAGATAGGATCTTGCTATGTTGCTTAGGCTCCTCTGGAACTCCTGGCTTTAGTTGTTCCTCCACCTTAGCCTCCCAAAGTGCTGGGATTACAGGGGTGAGTCACTGCACCAGGTCTAAAGAAAAATATCTTTTAGTATATGTCATACAAGCCCCAAATTCATATATCCTTTGGTCAAGTTATTAGAACGTTAGGGACAATATATTGATCCAGTTAGTATAATTGCATAATAAACAATCTTGAATTTAGTGGTAAAACAACCACCATTTTATTATGCTCATGGTTTCTGTGGGTCAGGAATTTTAAAAGGGTTCAATGGAGATGACTTTGCTTCATATTTGGGTTCTCAGCTAGGAAGTCTCAAGGACTAGGAATGACTTGAGAGTGGTAAGATTAAAATCACCTGAAGGATCATTTACTCATGTGATTGATGTATTGATGGTGTCAGATGGAAACTCAGCTGGACCTTACAATATAGCTGGCTTCCTCACAATATGGTCACTGCATTCCAAGAGAGAACTCCTCAATAGAAACAGGTGGAAGGTACACAGCCTTTTTAAAATTTAGACACAGAAGTCACATAACATTGTTTCCACTGTATTTACAAGCCTGCCCAGATTCAAGGGAAATAAACATAGACCTCGCCTGTTAATAGCAGGAGTGTCAGAATTGCAAGGTAAGAACAGCATGTGGTATGGGAGATGTTGTTGCCACTAACTTTCACATGTATATTACCTTCAGTTATGGTGTCAGGAAAAGCACCACAGCAGTTGACTGCAAAACAACCACAGGTGTCAATGTCAAAGATGAAACAAAGTATAATGGATCACTTGGTCTCACCCAGGAGATAAATATTTATGCTGTTGGATATTTTGTATCAGCTAGTTTTAAAGCCTTGCCACTTAACAAAATAAAAATGCCTTATTTCAATGGAGCAGAGTGATTTAATATAGCAAGGGTAATTTTCAATAACATAATTTAACATATAATTTATTGTATTACTCACCAGATAATGCTCGTGATAGCTTATGGTAAACAAATGAAAGACTACAAACCACCACATAAAAGATCAAAAAAGAGATGGGAAATCAATAGGAAACTCTTTAGAGCTTGCCAGACTTGACAATGTCTCACTTCTCTAGATTATATTGTACCTTTTTAATTATTATGAGACAAAAGATTTTAGGACATCAAGCAATTAAGACCAGCCAAAGTATTTTTTTATTCACACCATATTCCCCATCAAATGTGATGTGGAATCAGTTAAGAGACATTTCTGCCATTGCTTTTGTATGTCTGCCTAATCATGTGGAACCTCAGCTATTCCTCCCTTCAAGCTGTCCTATCTGGCTTTGCCTGATGATCAAACACTGAAAATAGAGGTGAATAATTTATAGGTAAGAAGCTATATCCTTGATTATGTATATATTGCATTTGATTTATAAAATTAATTGATTGGCTAACTATTAGTTGAAAAATAAAGTATGATGATATATAATATAACATTTTTAGAAAAAAGATAGAAGATTAAATTTATTGGCACATATACACACAGACTATGAGGAGAGGCACTAACAAAAGACGTAACTGAAGAATCTTTTAAAACTAAATTTGAGTTTGTAAGGCATCAAACCCTATCACTGTACATAATTTATTGAGACGAGAAGTCCAGGATTGTATATGTAAAATGTTTCTCTTGAATGTATTTGTTCTGTTATTTGGGTACTTACAATTTGATCTTGAAAACGTTGATAACTTGGCTCTTACAATTCAACATTTAACTTGAAACATATAATCCAGAGCTTAAGCTTGTGCAATTGTTTTCTTTGTAAAAGATTCTTTTTATTTTATTACCCACTTAGCGAAAGCCTATTCATCGCTCAAGATCTAGCTCAAATATTTTCGGTTTCCATAACACTTAAGTTCTGTTACGACACTCACTGTATTTCACTTTATTTATAATGTAACTTGAGTTTCCTCATGCCTCACTAACCATGGAGATAAATGGGGCCACATAAATGAAAACGACCAAAATTGCTTTAAAGTTGACCCAACCTGCTCAAGTAGTAACTCAGTGCGCTGGGAACTGTCTTTCAAATATTTCTAGTAGTAGACAGGATTGATCCACATGTACCTACAAGCTGGCTTCACAGGGGACATTTACTGTCTCCCACCAGACTGACACTGGATACTGCTGTGTCCACTGGGAATGTACCATCTCCTGCTGAGCACCAGGGTCTCTGCTGTTGCTCTGGTGAAGCTACTTCAGACTGTATCAAGATGTACCAGACTGAGTTTTCATGGTATCTAGGAGACGGAAGTGCTGTGCCCAAGGAGAAAGAATTCTCATCTTCACTGCTCTGTTTTACGATTTGTCACTGTAGATATGAACAGTTCTGCTGTGTTCCCATACCTCAGTGGTTTTTCATGAAAATAACTATGGAAGCCTATTTCACCACTGGGATCAGATTACATTCCATGGGGATTATCTTCATTCTCTTGTCCTCTCACTTATGTCAGATGAATGTTCAATCTCTTATTTTCAGCCCAAACAAGAGACAAACATATGCCCTCATGTACTTACTCTGTGCAGTCACATTCCAACCCATTCAGCTCTCCAACCAGGTCATAGATATGGTTAGAGATGATTGACTCTCACTTGGGCTGAAGGAGCAGTACCTGCAACATTTCTTTATACATTTTCAGCCTCAGAAGTTTATAAGTCCTTGAGGACATAAACCAAGAGTCTTATTTCTCTACATTGAATCAGAATTAAAAAGTAAATTTAAACCAACACATAGGCCAGTACCTTAATTCTAAAGACAGCAAACTGTAGCATCTCTTAAGGACTGTGGTTTTATTTGGCCTACAAGTTGGCAAGTTAACCCACCATAGTATTATGAAAACAGGCAGAAGTCACAAGACTCTTGGATCTGAAACAAAGCACTTTATTACTCACAACACAGCAAGAAACATGAGTTTTATGTTTGCGTCAAATTCCCTTCTCCTACTGGAGTGACCTATTGCTTCACAGCTGAGAAGCCCAAAACTTAGGGGACCCTAATATTTTATAATGGGTTGCACAAGCAACCTTCCCAAGTTTTGCGCAGAGTAAATCATTATCTTTATTATACTGGAGAGTAAACAAACCTTCCCTCCGTTCTGGAAGGAGACTTTAATTTCCAAGGTTGTTCACTATCCAAATGTCCTTTAAAAGATAATCTTTTAAGGCTCAAGAAAGACCATAGGTGCTTCTGCTCTAAGACACGCAGAAATTCAGGAAACCCATCAGAACTGTCTTCCAGAAGTATCAAGAATTAAGGTGACCTTCTGTTTCCAGGGTTAGTAAATAGAAGATGAGAATGCGGGTCATTTGGCACATGATCCAGTAATTTCCTTGTGTGACCTTCTGTTTTCAGGGTTAGTAAATAGAAGATGAGAATGCAGGTCATTTGGCACATGATCCAGTAATTTCTTTGAGTGAAATAGGGGCAGAAAAGAAATGAGATATTATTAGCTTTCATTGACTAATACTACTAATAGCACGTAAAGCCTTTCTAAAATATATTTTTTAAATTTTAATATCACTATGGTTATTCATATCCTGCAATAAACATTATATATTATATATAGTTATAATTATATAAATACACATTAAAATTATATATGAATATATAAAGTATCTATTTATATATTATATAAATTATATATAAATATATGTATGTTATATATATTTTATATATATATATATATATATATATATATATATATATATATATATAGACAGAGAGAGAGAGCACAAGACAGGGTCTCACTCTGTAGCCGAGGCTGTAGTACAGTGACACAATCATAGAGCATTACAGCCTCAACTTCCCACTCAAGCAATCCTCCCACCTCAGTCCCCAGGGTAGCTGGGACTATAGGCACATACCACCATGCCAGGCTAAAATTTTTGTGTGTATTTATTGTAGAGATGGAATTTTGCCATGTTTCCTAGGCTGGTCTTGAACTCCTAGGCTCAAGTAATCTGCCTACCTTGGCTTCCCAAAGTGCTGGGATTACAGGCATGAACCACTGTGCCCAGGCCAACATTATGTTAATTGTATAAATTCCAAGCCTTTTTCAATTTTTAAAAAGATTTTGTCGTAAATGTGTATATATTAGAAAGAAATTGCCAGAACAACAACAACAAAAAAACCTCCTTAATTAAGGAGGTCATATTTTGCAAAATAATGTCTGGAAAAAAAGTCACCAAAGTTAAACAGCTAATATTACTGTGAACACTTTTTAAAGGGATGTTCTCTAGACCACTATGTGGTGCGGCCTCAGTATTTTACTATAAGATGATGAAAAAGTATTGACATGGTCACCAAGAGCTCCTCACTGTTGATTCATTATATTTCCCAATATGAGGAATCATTTTATGATGGTTAAGCCTACAGTTCTGTCTTCTCTCTTAAACTATATTCTTCCAGATGCCTTTCAGAGTCACTCTCTGTGTGACACCCAGACAGTGAATAAAAAACAAGTATAAGCTAATGAGCCACAGCAGGTGTACTGAAAAGAAACATGGATTGAAAATAAAGAATTTTGGGATCAATTCCCAGTACCTAATGCATGACAAGAAAAGATAAAAAAGGGACAAAAACAAGCACTTAGCCATTTTTTTACGTAAATTTTACTTAATTTTAACTAAAGAGTTAATGAAGGTTAAAGATTAGGAGTTTATAAGCGCATCAATTACATCACAGGATGCAACTGACAAAATCCAGACTGTAGGATGCTCTACAGAATATGAACATATTGCTTTTTATCAACAAATAATTAGCAAGATGGGTAGGGGGAGAGAGAGAGAGAGAGAAGAGAGGAGAGAGAGAGAGAAAAGAGAGTTTAAAAGAGATTTACTATACATATATTGTAATTTTTGGTCCTTATTGGGGTCTGAGAAAAACAAAGTAGAAGTTAAAAGTTTTAATGAGCTAATTAGAAAGTTTGATAGAATTAACAAATTATTGCCAATTTGGAATTCTGGTTATATTTAAAGGAGTCCTTTTTTTTTTTTTTTTTTGAGATACAAACAACTGTTTACAGATGAAGTATTAGCTGTGATTTGCTTCAAAATAATACAACCTACCACTAACTGTCCAGTTAACTACAAATATCTCAGGCCCTCTTCTGCTTTTGGTATTCATTTACTCCGGAGGCAGTGAAGAAAGAAACACAAGTGCTTTTGTAACCATGGAAAACTACTCATGGCTTCCCTCCTGGGGAATCAGTTGCTGAAAATCATATAGCACATACATTGGGTGACATACTTTCTCCTGAATTCAGTGACAATTATTTTAGAAATCTTTTCAGTATAGGTAGAACAAAACTCAATATTAGCAGGATGATGTCAAACTCTACATCAAGGATCTGTGAATAAGGACTTTCTGTATTGCCCAGAAATGATCAACAATGTACGGATATTAAAATAAACCAAATACGACAATTTTGCTATTGAAATATTTGTAAAATTTATGGAGTGGCTGACAGTTCCCCCTTCTAGATTTTAGTTGAATTAAATTGATGTGATTTGAATGGTATAATCAAAACATCACTGCCTTTTCTGTTATATCAGGCTTGTGCTAACATAACTAACCTATGTTCCCCAAATAGAGCAACTTCTATGTAAAGGAATATTAACAGATTTCTATCTCTGTAGAATCTCACACAGAGTAACCCCTGAGAGTTAGCAGAGCAAAACAGGATGGTGATGCAAAGTGTGATTTTTTTTGTTTGTTTGTTTTTCGAGATGGGGTCTCACTCTGTCACCCAGGCTGGAGTGCAATGGTGTGATCTCACTCACTGCAACCTTCACCTCCCAAACTCAAGCCATCCTCCTTCTTCAGCCTCCAGAGTAGCTGGAACTACAGGCATGCACCACCATGGCCGGCTAACTTTTTGTATTTTTTGGTAGAGACGAGGTTTCAGCATGTTGCAGGCTGGTCTCAAACTCCTGAGCTCAGGCAGTCCACCTGCCTCAGCCTTCCAAAATGCTGGGATTACAGGCACGAGCCACCTGCATAGCCCAAAGTTTGATTTTTAGTCATACTAGTTTGGCATTGATTTTTGACTTGCTATTACTAACTTTTGGTAGTCTTAACTTGATTTCATTGTTGATCCTCAAAGAACATAATGAGTTAGAGGACCACAAGATAATTAGCACCAGGGAAAAAACAGTCAACACTAAAGAAATATTTAAAATGTATTGAATTTTTAAACCAAAAAAGGAGGTGATCACTCTTTGAAAGCAAATTTAAAATTGCTCTTTCTAATAGTAGTTATAAAGAAGATCGTTTAGGAGATCCATGTTAGACTTGAATTGAGAGTCATGTAACCTTTTTAATTTTATTTTTATATTTTACTTTGAGTTAGAGAGGAGTTATTCTAGGGGAAGTAAGACCTCCTCCATGACAAAGGCAAAAAATCCATAGACTGTGTTTGTGTTTCTCAGTGTTCTGTGTATCAGCTATTTCATTCAGACCAATGTTGAAATGTCACAGGATAATGTTTGTTATTACTGGCTTCTACTTACCCTTGTGAAATCAGGAGTGATTGTTCACCTCAGAGGATTTCCTCTTGTAAATAACCCAAGAGAAAACAATAACTCATGTTGATTGCTGTGGTTGGTGATGTGAACATAGAAAACCTTGTACCCGGAGGGAATGATACAAAGATTACAAATATATTGATATTTTGCATGAATTCTAATTGTCTCCAGGGTTAGATTTCAGTTAATTTGGGGGCTGATAATAATAAGAGCAATAGATAAGAGCCCTGATGTTGAGTGTTCTCAAAAATCAGTTGCTGAAAATCATACAGCGCATACATTGGGTGGCATACAACTTACTGTCCAAACGGAGACACTTTTGAGAATGGAATGGAGCATACAACTTACTGTCTAAACTGAGACACTTTTGAGAATAATTACGCTGTGAATTAGGCAAACCCTGACAAAACTCTGACATATAATCATGTTTATGTGTGCAATTATCCTAAATACATCTACTAAATAGTGAAATAAATATAGTGCACCAAATATTACTTATTTTAGTGTATTTTTCAGAAAATAAAATGAAAATAAAATTCACAAAAAGAGGCCACATGTGGTGGCTCACCTCTGTAATCCCACCATTTGAAGAGGGTGAGAAAAGAGAATCACGTCAAGACAAGGTTCAAGACCAGCCTGGACAACAAAGAGAGACCTTGTCTCTACAAAAGATTTAATAATTAGCCATGTACAGTGGCACTTGCTTATAGTCCCAGCTACTCAGGAGGCTCAGGTGCGATGATCACTTGAGCCCAGGAGTTTGAAGCTACAGTGAACTATGATTGCCCCACTGCATTCCAGCATGGGTAACAGGGAGATAACCCATCTCTAAAAAAAATAAAAATCACTAAAAGTCAAGATCCTATTTTATTTGTCTAAAGACTGTTTTTTCATACTTAGTGTTATATTTTAAGGAAAAGCAAAATTAAATTTTCATGATATATCTTACCTAATAAAATCTCTTTAATAGGAGTGATCAACAGAGGTAGTCATAGATTGGTCAGATAGGCTAAAAAATGAGGTTACTTGCCAAAAATAATGTTTTTTTTTTTTTTTTTTTTTTGAGGCGGAGTCTCGCTCTGTCACCCAGGCTGGAGTGCAGTGGCCGGATCTCAGCTCACTGCAAGCTCCGCCTCCCGGGTTCACGCCATTCTCCGGCCTCAGCCTCCCGAGTAGCTGGGACTACAGGCGCCCGCCACCTCGCCCGGCTAGTTTTTTTTTGTATTTCTTAATAGAGACGGGGTTTCACCGTGTTAGCCAGGATGGTCTCGATCTGCTGACCTCGTGATCCGCCCGTCTCGGCCTCCCAAAGTGCTGGGATTACAGGCTTGAGCCACCGCGCCCGGCCGCCAAAAATAATGTTACTCGTTTAATTGATTTCTCTCTCCTTTGATTGCTTTTGCATCTATTGCTAGCACTGTACAATTTAACACTAAAGTTATCAAATCTCGCTTATTCATCTTACAGATGGGCAAGTCATTTAACTTTCTCAGAACAGTAAACTATAGCTTAGAAGGCATGTCCCTGACAGCTTTTTTTTTTCCACTGTAGGAAGCTGTCTCTTTAATAGCATTCTATCATTGAATGTCAGTCTTCTGCTCACTGTTCTCTATCTCTGCCCTCTAGGGTGGAGCTTTGTGAACCTAGTCTTTGCCCCACTGATATGCAGAGCTCAGCACCTCTTCAAGAGCTTTTAAAGAATGAGAAGTGTGTAAATTTTATCGAAGATGACATGGGGTAGGCAAATGAGAAGTTTACTATTGAACACCTCCAGTAAACCAATAGAGACTCTTCTGTTAGAGATGTCTTCTAGTAAACATTTTTGGAACTCATCATTGTCAGGTTTTCTTATCATTTTGGATATTTGGTAACCCTTACTTCTCAGCTACTTTGGGTTGGGTGGGATTATGGTACTAGTTTTGGTCAAAGGACTGTGACAGAAGTGAAATGCATTACTTCCACGTGGAAGCATTTTATTGTATGTATGAGACCCTTTATTCTCTCTTCTACAGCTATGGCAATCACGAGAAGGCCTTGGGCTTTGACAGTAGAGACATAGGACAGAAGTGGCCTGGACTGCTGAGTTGGAGAGCTGCTCAAACTCACAAGGTGATTTGTGTAAAAAAGAAGCCCTCATTATGCTAAGACAGCTAAAGCACCGAGCCGTGAGGGTTGTATGCTGCCCAGCCTAACTTTGCTTATCTTGTCTAGGACATGTCTCCATTACAGATCATCCTTTCTGCCTCAGTGCTACTCAGTTGAGTTATCTCCAGACCTGCACACACAAAGCCATCATTATGCTTATGTAAACAAAAGGGACCTCCTTAGAACGGAGTGTCTCTTTCTGTTTGTGTGTACACATATGTATCTGTAAGCAATAGAGCATTAGGTAATTATTCTACTGATAATTCTGTGAATGTCTTTTACTGAATCAGAGAACAAGTCTCTTGAAGATGACAGGGCCTGTAGATAAGTTTCAAACAATATGAATCCCCGGAAATGATGACCCTTTTTCGTTGTTGTCTATGTGCATCTCATCTCTAGTTTTTATCATATTTCCAAAGAAATCCTTTAAAAAATAAACTAGGAACCTCTAGTGAAGGAACAACACAAGTTTGGAAAGGGGAGAACTTACAGTGGTCCAGATTCTAGCTCTGATACTTGCTGGTTGTGCTGTATATTCTTACCATTGTCCTAGATTTAGCAAGATTAGAAGAACTGATTACTCACTCTAGCTGATTTATAATAATCTGAGGTATATTAACCAGAATAAAATTAACTAATTTAAATAGCACTACATCAATTCAATAGACAGGATAATTTTAGGGCAGAACATTGTCCTATTTGCCTGTTCTCTCCATTTAATCAAATTACAGAAGTCAGATTATCAATACATTTGTTGCTAAGAAACCAGTCTTCACAAGAGATATTGCTGTTATATGGAATCCACAGTTCAATTGGTCTGGAAAATACCTTTTCCCTTGGATCATGTCTGAATAGGCAAGACCAATAACTGCCTCCCTTCTCCCTTCCTCTTTCTCTTCCTCTCCTCCATCTCTTCCCCTTCTCTCTCTTCTCTACTTCTGAGACTGACCAATACTTATTCTGGAAGATTCAGTGTATAGACTACAGCCAGGCCTTCAAAGGCCCAGATGCCATTCCATCATTTTTGTATCTCTGCTCAGATCTGATGAGGTGATGTATGATTTATATACCACTCAGAGGGTTATAGTATTTCCAAGATATGGGGTACAGCCTCATTATCATGTCCCCCACTAACTCTCTTGTTTCTAGGCACAGATAATACTTAACAGATAATTTTTTTCATTATAAGTATCTCAAATTTTGATACCAAATAATCTTTTATCAGATATATAATATATATGTAACATATATCACAGATATATGAGATATCATATATCTGATAAAAGATCAAAGCTACACATATCATATGTCAGTGATATATATATCATATATCTCTGCTTTAGGATGAATGTAAAAATGTGTTTTAAAAGTGTTTTTCTCATTCTTTATAATATAAAATTTGACAACGTAAAAATATTTACTCAATTTTAATAAAAATTGGAAAAGTGAATTTCAGAAAATATTTGTATTTTGATTACATTTAATAGTCTCTTTTGAACTTGGTGCCTAGAGAAATAACCATTTTTAGAGGATACATCCTCTGACTATAGTATTAGGATTGTAGCAAGAAAGTGAATGGTATGGACAGTTCAGTTATGTAGACCAGTGCTTCTCAAATAAATATGACTTTGAATCACCTGGGGATATTGCTAACATGCAGATTCTCATTTAGTAGCTGTGGGTTGGGGCTGAGATTCTGCATTTCAAAGAAGCTCCCAGGTAATGTTGGTGCTGATGGCTGATACTTTGAGTCGCAAGGGTCTGTACACAAGGGTAACACCACTAAATTAGAATATGTATAGTTTGGCCTCTGTATTCTTCTGTGATACTTTCATAACTAACATTTCTCCCTACCCACAGCCAATCAATTTTCTTACTTTGGGACACATCACGTACAACTGCATTATGATATCTAGTTGGCCTATGTTTGCTCTCAGAATGTGAGATGAGTAACTATTAATTTCATAATAAATGGTTACAATATTTTCCAATAGAGAGTTGAAACAAAGTAACACAGCAGTGGCCAGTGGCATGCATCTTGCCAAGGTCTTAGGGTTTAGTGAATTGTGCCAAGTATACCTCCCAGAGCAATGTTGAACCTCGGCAAGGGGACATTTGCTCACACATTTATAAAGTTACATATTGTGAGATAAATTGAGAGAAATAGAAAAGAGAAGCACTTATGCCCAAGAAGGCTGCCAAATATCTTGGCACCAAAGAATTATGCTTGATTTCCTTCATGGAGCTTATTCAGTTTGGGTTTCTCTCAGTTTAATTTGGAATTCATTTTCTATGGCATTGCCTTTGACAATTTCTGACCTTAGACACACACGAGTAGTTGAATCTATTGCTACTTTGAAGCAATTGTCACCTAATTTTGGTAAATGTCCTGAAAACTCATATCTTTTTATATGAAATTGAGATTATGAATATACCACGGACATCTTTAATATGAGCTAATATCAAGATATCTTCAATTACTGTCATAATTTGAGAGATTCTGGCTTTCATAGAAACTTGAGCAAGAACATTATTTCCAAACATCATATTTCTTAGATATAAAATGGGGATAATAATAACAACAATAATCTCTAAAGTTGATGATGAAAGTGGCTGATTGGCTTTATAACTTCTTTCTTTCTTTTCTTTCTTTCTTTTTTTTTTTTTTGAGATGGAATCTTGCTCTGTTCCCAGGCTGGAGTGCAGTGGCATGATCTCAGCTCACTACAGTCCCTGCCTCTCAGGCTCAAGAGATTCTCCTTCCTCAGCCTCCTAAGTAGCTGAGATTACAGGTGCCTGTCACCACGCCTGGCTAATTTTTGTAATTTCAGTAGAGACAGGGTTTCACATGTTGGCCAGGCTGGTCTCAAACTCCTGACCTCAGGTGATCTGCCCACCTTGGCCTCCCAAAGTGCTGGGATTAAAGGAGTGAGCCACCGCACCTGGCCTCGAACTTCTTTCATAGTCTCTATCTAAATCCTTGTGAAAAAGGAAATTAAAGCAATTGAAGTATTAGTTTTGTTTATTGAATGTTATTATGGGAATTCTAATCTGTTGAATAAAATATTTTGTACTTGAAATAGTGTTAATTTTCATTTATCAATATTTACTTGAAATAGTGTTAATCTTCATTTATCAATATACGTATTCAGTAAATATTGAAAAGTACACTTTTTTTCTTAATTTATATTTACTTTTCTAGATTTTTAATTCTTTGTCATTGGGTATTTACTGTGATAATGGGGAAAAATGAAAGATTATTGAGGCCCTTTCCTAATCCCTTGAGGTTCATGACTGTATTATGGGCTTTCTCTGAAGATAGCACAAGGCTGAGAACAAAAGACTTTAAACACCAGAATAATTTAATAATCCATTCAAATATAGCAACTATACCAAAAAGGAGAAATACTGGAAGGAGAGGAATAGCAAAAATTTGGGCAGAGCTCAAGAGGGCATTACTAGCCCTTTCTTTCTCCTTTACTCATGGAGTACAGTAATGTGGACAGTTAATTTGTTTCTCTGGTTTCTACACAAATGTGGTGCAGGATCTGTTCCATCAAGAGATGTGGAATGAGTGACTTTTTCTTATCTGAAAAAAGCTCAGCTCCAAACCACAAGTTAGTTCTGATGTTACCAGGATGAGAAGTAGGGAAAAAGGCAGCAGAGCTCCTGCAGTCAGTGTGCATAGCTATGGATTGAAATAGCATGAATCGGTGAGATCCTGAGGACGGAGAGTGCCCAAGGCAGCTGGGGCTTGTGGTATCTTGCTGATACCTCAAGAGAGCTGTCCATAGGAACAGTGAGAATAACCTAGCAGCAAGCCTGTGGGGGAGGGGGAAGAAGACACTTGTAACATCAAATGTATCAGGAGGAGCCCCAGTGGAGTCCCTCCAGAATCATTTATGAGTAGAGCTTGTGAAAGAAAAATAAATCTTGGGGCCCCAAAAATCATTAAACTAAAGGGAAAAATCAAGCTGGAAATTGTTTAGGGCAAACCTGCCTCCCATTCTATTCAGCTACCTCTGCTCATTGAGATAAATGTATATCTGATTGGCTTTTTTGGAAAGGCTAACCAGAAACTCAAAAGAATGCAACCATTTGTCTTTCACCAGGCTGTGACCTGGAAGCCCCCTCCCTGCTTGAGTTGTCCCGCCTTTCCAGATGGAACCAATGTACATCTTACATATATTAATTGGTGCCTCATGTCTGCTTAAAGTATGTAAAACCAAGCTGTGCCCGACCACCTTGGACACATGTCATCAGGACCTCCTGAAGCTGTGTCATAGGTGCGTGTCCTCAACCTTGGCAAAGTAAACTTTTTAAATGAACTGAGACATGTCTCAGATTTTCGGGGTTCACATTTTGGTAACCACAAAGGAACTCTGATGGAGATGCCCCTGACCTTTGGCTTGGTATCAGCAAGAGCTAACTTTATGGCTCAAACAAATATGACGATTGCTGAGATCTGGAAGTACTCCCTCCAGAGAATCCCTGGTCTCCCCAAATTCGGTCAAGAATCTAAAGTTTATTTTGCTGTACAACTCCCCCAACACACCCCACCCCATTTTTTCTGGAGGTTAACTTGACTCCAACAAAGAAGGCAAGATTTCTTGTTTCCATGATGATGGAAGGCAGGTAACTCCTTTACGGAATTTGAACTCACACCCAGCAAGGAAGATGAGTTTGAGGGTTTTTTTCCCTCCTTCTAGGATGGTAGAAAGCAGTCTTCAGCCTGAGACCCATTCCTAGGTAAGTAGCTGAATTGGGGTTTTATCTTGGCTGAAGTTTAACAACCAGGTGGTCTTAATTTCCCCTTACCATTATGGCACTCAGTGATCAGATTGTGGGTTTCTGTTGTTTGTTCCAGCCTTTTTCCCATCAGATTTGACCAACTCTAATTGACTTGGTTAGATCTATGTGAGAATTCCAGATTATGGGTGAGGAAACCTCTCTAATTTGGCCAAAATTCGTTGCAGTTGCAAACAAGGAAAACAAAAGCAAAACCAAAAACCAAAAAATCCAGGCACTAGGTTTCTGTGTTTGCTTCCTGTCTTACAAAAAACAACAAATGTTCTTTTGTTTACTTTTCTTCCACCCTACCTCCTTCCCTGTTTTCCATCTGCAGTACAAAAACAAACAAACAAACAAACAAAAACTAGAGAAGGCTTCTAATGACTTGAACTCCTTTAAAGAATTCAGAACAAAGGTGCCACTCACCCCTTTTGGGGTGTTCTGTCTTCTTTGTGAAGTGTCAAGAGTCATGGGCAGATTCTTCTTAGGTCTAACGCTCCATTTTCCTGTATTACATGACCTGATCTCTTTGGCTTTGGGGGTACCAGAAATTACCTTGTACTGTGAGAAGACTTGACTTTGGCATGTGTAATGGCATATGAGAGCTACAAAATAGGGGTGGCTGAGAACAGTTTGTAGGAAATGGTATAAGCAGTTTTCTTTTTTTTTCCTTTTTTCTCTCCTAAGAAGTTATTGTTTAAGGATCCTAATTCTGGTTTGGAGATGCATTTTAAGGGATCTTCTCTATTGCTTTTTATCCTAAAATTAATCTTGATTCAGCTTGTCTGTGCACATTTATGTGAGGAATTGAATTGTATTAATAGGTAAATGAGAAACTGAGTTTTCTCAGCTCTGAAGAGAAAGGGCATTTGCTCCTCCCAGCTGAAAGTTGTCCCTTGGTGGCTGACCCTCTGCAATGTGCAGTGACCTTGAAGGGAAATCCCCAACAAAAATTAATTTTAAAAAAGGGATCCTCCAAAAAACACTTGTGAGGGCTGATCACCTGGTGTTTTGAGCCCTCTCAGAGGTCACAGACCTCTGGAGAGAGAAACTGAGACCCATAAGAGGGTGGAAATGACTCAGTGGTGACACACTGTGGAGTCCTGCCCACAAGCACATACATCAATATACCACACAAAAACTCTAGGTCACAGCTCAGTTCCTCCTTTAAAAAAATAATAATGGGAAACAAATAATCTAAGAATGAGGAGAAAACCAGGAGAATGACCTTCCTTGCGAGGACACTGTAGATTTCATGGCGCCACTACTTGCCAGAGATTATGTAAAATTGAAGTAATATGGTCTTTGTGCCCATTTACATTAAGGAAAAAGAGCCCTAAGATTGCTGCAAACTACAGAGTTCCTAAGTTCTCTCTTTCTCTCTTTTATTTTTTGCCTGATTTAAAGCTTCTGTTATTTTTCTATTATGATAAAAAAACCACTGTTTTGATCCAACAGGTTTTTTATTTGCAAGCCAGTGAATTTGTATTTATCTCATGGCTAAAGTTCTGAAGTAAAAGCTAAAGGATCTTTATGTGTTTGCATATGTGTGCGTGTGTATATATATTTAAAAGGCCTTTATAATTCCTGTAATTTTATGTTTAATGGGCAATTAAATTCATTTTAATTTCCCTCTAGCACACCAGATTTTTTCTCTCCATACCCTGTAATGTGAATTTTGCTAGTCGATTTTCACCTGAGTTGTTTCCTTTAATAAGCAAATTTAAGACTATTTAGCTGACAAATGCCTATGGTTATCAATAATTGATACAGGTTACCTATTGAAACAGGTTATCAAGAATTTGAAAGTCTAAGATGGGAAACAAAATGTCTTTATGAATTTATAAGATGTACTTCTAGGTGCACACCTCATATGTCTATGTATTTATGTGTTGTGTACTCAATGTTTCAGTACTGAAACTATATAACAGAGTTCTAATTAATTGGCTTAAGAAAAATAAAATGCTTGAATCAAATTCTTTATTAGGAAAAAAGAAAGGACTCATCAAATGCTTCTTCAAGTTTATGTAACTTAAGTACAATCTTTAGTAAATAAATCAGAAATGTCTTAAGAATTGCCAGCATACATTTTTGTTTGTATTTATTAATCAAGCAATTTCATACTTATCCGTGCCAAATACTATAAGGTGTTAAAATTTGGTGTAGGGGTTACAAAACTATAAACCCAACCCAAAACAGAATGATCTTTGCTTGTGTAATTTTTAATAAATAAGACATTGATATTGGTTTAATGAAACTAGCTACATCTTGAGTTATTTAGTAAAATTACCATAACTTCTAATCTTGTGGCTTTAGGCAGTCCAGCCCACAGACAGTAAGGAGGTTTGTTTTGGGAAAGGACTGTTATCATGTTTGTTTCAAAGCTAAACTAAAAACTAAGTTACTCCCAAAGTCCAGGCGTGAACAAGGACAGCTTGGAGGTTACAAGCAAGATGGAGTCAGTTAGTTCTTATCTTTTCCACTGTTTCAGAATTTTGTAATGGTGAATTTCATAACTTTAAACAATGACCACTGCAGTTTTCATAAATAATCTAGGTAAAGGATTAAAATAAAATAAGTAGGCAAATGTGATGGGATACTCATAGACAAACTTGTTGTAATTTAGAATTGAACATTATATTAAATTATATAATATAATAGATGTTTCATTATCTGGATATTTTCCAATAAAAATATATTGTATGATACCATTCTTTTTAAAAACCAAGTGCCCTTTTTAAAAAGGTAAACAATTTTTGTCTAATTCAAAGCTTATTCAAAGGTTATGAATAAAACAGTGTAAAAGGAGCCAGGAAATAAGGGATGTAAAGAAAGTTATAGAAATAAAGAGATTTTTTTGGTAAGAAAGCTTAAAGAGAAAGAATTTTATGTGAGAAAGAATCTTGTACAGTAAATTTAGTCCTAGAATAAAATGCCTGGTTGTTTAAGAAGGAGGGACATTCAGGACAAACCAGAAAGTTCAAGCATGTCATCAATGGTCTGTATAAGTCACATTAAGAGGATTTATTTAAAAAAAAACTTGTGTATGATCAAGTTGTCTGTAATTAAAGGAAAATTATAATGGTATTTCTAGAGATTTGGTTTGATGTAAAAAACACACTTATACACTAAGTAATTGATTAGAGCAATAAAATTTTCTTAAGTAATTGATTTGCTCTTAAGAAATTATATGAGATTTTACTTTTTTTTTTTTTTTTAATCCAATGTTCAACTTGTATTGCATCTCACCATCTTCAGTTTTCACTCTCTTTTTAAAGGGCATGAAATAGTAATGGTCTCCTTCAACTCATTTCCACTCATATAAGTTTTTATCCCCCCCAAGTTCTGTTTGTTGTGGCCTGATGCTAACAAGGTTTTCTTAAAAGTTTAAAGGAAATGTTTTCTTCCAACATAATATTCTTTGCATTGCAGAAGGTCTTTTCTTTTGCCTTATGGTAACTGGTCTAACAGATTTTATGTTTTATTGAAATAATTCCTATGCCATTATTATTAAGTTTGGGTTTGCTTAGAAAAAAACAGATTAAAATATTTAATTAAGGTTATTACATCCATGTTTCTTTCTGTATGTGCTTTAAAAGTCTTTGTGACATTGAGTTACAGGACTTTGACGTCTGGGTCTTAAAAAGGACACCAAGTCTTGTGAAGTCTTCAACACTGACAGTAATTAAAGCCCCATCTTCAGGCCTTGTAGAAGATGCCAATCAAAATAAATTAGATTTCTGAGATACATGGTCAGAAATTAAAGCTATTCAACTCCTCAAGGCCCAGGGACTATTGCAGAAGAGGAGGGAATGTCAAATTTTAAGGGCCAATTTTGAGAGATGAAATAAGTTTAGTTTCTCTATAATTAAATAAATTAACCATTAATGTCAAAGACACACTGATGCAAGACGAGCATGTGCACCCCTGTTTCAGATCAACAAGGTTTTCTTGAAGCATTAATCAACTCCTTAATAAAGGTTATAAAGGTTATAAAAGGTTTATTATGGAAGTTATCTTATAGTAAAGATTAAAATTTTACAGATTTTTATGAAATGTTGGAATACAAATCTAATTGACTTTATGCTGTTTTCATTAGGGCTTATTGTTTGGAAAATTAATTCTACTCTCTAAAAGAAAGAAATTTTTCACCTTTTTTGAAATCCTTGAGTTATCACTTTGTTTAAATAAATGACTTATTTGACAATGACCTGTGATCCTATTTTGTGATGTCAAATGTTTTAAACCTTTGATATTTGACAAACTTTCCAAAACCAGATTATAAATTTTGTCTTTTTCTGACCTAATTACTTCTTTGAGATATTGGCTTTCCTGAAGTCCAAAATTACCTGTTTGACTTATTTGGTATAAAAATTATACAAGAAGCATTGTCAAATATGAAATGGTGTTTGGTTTTCTCTGGGCTGTATTTGTATAAATATGTAATTGGTATGTGTTCCAAAATTATGGGAAACTCTTATAATTCTGATATGACTTAGTGTACATTATCAGTAATAATTATAATTTTTGTGTTAAATTATTGTGTGCCATGGAAGTAACACATTTCCTCATTAATTGTGTCTTTGACTATGGCTGCCTTAAAACTTTTTGTCATCCATGGACAATTGTTGTCTTCTTTTGGTCCTCTTTAGAAGGTGGTTTTTTAATCAGCTATAAAACTCTAACAGGTGTTCATGAATACAGGTTTCTGATAACTTTGGAGATTATAACATCAGAACAGAAGAAAAACTTTCAGGATTCATGAAGAGTGGAAATGTTCATGAATATCAAGCAGCACAGGAATTAACCACACAGACTGAACTAATAGGAGACAAGTAATCTTTTTGACTTTTTGCTTAAAATGTTGCTGATCCTTTGTTTTGTTTTTCAGAGTCCAGGAAACTTTTCTTTTGAGCTATTGACAGCTTTTAACAATTAAGTATACTCCTATGAACAAAATTTGAAGCATATTTGTTTCTTTCTACCTGATTCCTCCAAAATTTCGAAACTATTTCTGAGTATTCTTAACTTATTGCAATATAGTTATTTGCGTAAGTGCAATAAGAATCTGTTTGCATTTGTAACAGGACACAATGGGAGAAACTGGTTATTTTACCAAGGCTTTGACCAGAATGGTGTGCTTTCCATTGAGGAATCAAACTTGACTTACAGAGCCAATAAAAGCCCTTGGAAATCATATCTTGTCTACGTAGTCACTGTACAGGGTTCCTGACCTGTGGTAAGCAAAGTATGTCAGTTTCTGATGGGCCCAGGGCCCCAAGTTATCTTGGGACCTCAAGAGGAGAAGAATTCACCCAAGTCATAGGTATTTGATGGTACAAATCCATGGCTTTGATGGAATCAAAAGACTTTAAGGCTTAAAAAAGTACTATCTGATATTCCTACTATGGAACAAAGTTCCATCAAAGCCAATTTATAAAGCCTATGTAAAAAATAATTATTATTGCTGCACTTTATACAAATAATCTGGCCAAGTATAATAAGCAGATCAGTCCTACAATGATGTGTCTTTAGTAAAAATGGGAAACTGGAGAAAGAAAAATTATGTATACAAAATATAGTACACCTTTTGTTAGATTTTTGTCTTGCCTGATGTTTTTCAACTTTTATTATTTTCTACAGTTTGGACTGCATTCTAATTTTCCTTGGCTACAAGTCTTCAAAATAATGTTTTCAATTTTTCCCCCATTTTTACTAATTTGTAGTCAATGAAAACTAAGCTGTGCTTTTGTAAAGCCCTGCAAACTGAAGCTAGACAACTTAAACTTCAGAAGAAAATAACAGCAACCTTTTTACTTACATAAGTCACTTTTGTACCTGCCTACTGATGTATGGACTTCAGAGTAATGTGGCCTATATCAGTTTTCCAGGATTGCTCTTTTGTCTGTTGTTGTTTTTCTCCCTCCGCCTATTACCTTTGCATAGGACGTGAGACTTCTCAACTTGCTAAAAATTAGCTTTCCTAATAACTTGGGACCTACCTGTCTAGGAAAAAACCATCCTAATTATGAGAGATCAGACAAAACCTGAAACCAGAGACCCATTTTCTTCTAAATTGTTTTCCCCAAAAAATTTTTAAAAAGAAAACTGGGAAATGTGAAAAAAAAAATAAATCTTGGAACTCTTGGAGCCCCCAAAATCACTAAGCTAAAGGAAAAAGTCAAGCTGGGAACTGCTTAGGACAAACCTACCTTTTATTCTATTCAAAGTCATCCCTCTGCTCACTGAGATAAATGCATATCTGATTGCCTCCTAATCAGAAACTCAGAAGAAGCAATTGTTTGTGTTTCTTCTACCTGTGATTTGGAAGCCCCATCCTGCTTGAGTTGTCCTGCCTTTTCAGACAAACCAATGCACATCTTACATATATTGATTGATATCTCATGTCTTTCTAAAATATATAAAACCAGTATGGGCCCTGACCACCTTGGGTAACATGTCTTCAGGTCCTCTTGAAGCTGTGTCACTGGTGTGTGTCCTCTACCTTGGCAAAATGAACTTTTTAAATTAACTGAGACCTGTGTCAGAGATTTTGGGTTTACAAGCTCATAAAAAGGACCACCATTTGGGCAAAGGTTGCACCACAGCATTCAAGGTCATTTGTGGTGATCAAAAGAGGAGAGCTGTAATCTCCTGCTTTTGACAGAGATGTACTAAACATAAAGTAAATAGACTTCTCTGTCCTTATCAGCTTTATCACTTGAATAGATAGGTCCAGGAACAAAAAATAATGAGATTTAATATGATTGATTTATTACGTAAAAGAAGATTTAGATTTTTTCTCTTTCTTTTTTCATTTTGCCAAATTTTTAAAATTATGACAGTAACTGATTTTAAAACAAAAGACAAATATAAAATTATCCTGCCTAATAAATAAAATATTTTATTTTTAAAAATTGATATCTTAATTATCAATGTTTTCAAAATATTTGCCACATTTCAACTATATATATGTTTATTTAGCTATTTTTCTTTTACAACTTTCATTTTAGATTTAGGGGGTACATGTGCAAGTTTGTTATCTGGGTATATTGTGTGGTGCTGAAGTTTGGGGTATGAATTATGCTGTCACCCACTGAGCATAGTAGCCACAAGTTAGTTTTTCAACCCTTATCCCTCTCCCTTCTTCCCCACTCTAGTAGTCCCCAGTGTCTATTGTTGCCATCTTTATGTTTACCCAATGTTTAACTCCCAATTATAAGTGAGAACATGCAGTATTTGGTTTCTGTTCCTGCTAATTTGCTTAGGATAATGGTTCCCAGTTGCATTCATATTGCTGGAAAGGACATGATTTTATTCTTTTTTATGACTGCATAGTATTCCATGTGTATATGTACCTCATTTTCTTTATCTAGTCCACCATTAATGGACACGCAGGTTGATTCCATGGCTTAGCTATTGTAAATAGTGCTGCAATGAACATGCAAGTACATGTGTCTTTTTGGTAGAACAATTTTTTTTTCTTTTAGTTACACACTCAGTAAGGGGATTGCTGTGTTGAATGATACTTCTAAGTTCTTTCAGAAGTCTCCAAACTTTTTTCCACAGTAGTTGAACTATTCACATTCCTCCCAACAGGGTTTAAGTGTTTCCTTTTCTCTGCAGCCTCTCCAACATCTCTTGTTCTTTGAATTTTTAGTAATAATGATTCTAACTAGTGATAGACAATGTCACTCTGCTTTTGATTTGCATTTCTCTGATGATTAGTGATGAGTATTTTTACATATGTTTGTTGGCCACCTGTGTGTCTTCTTCTCAGTAGTCTTCTTCATGTCTTTTGCCCACTTTTTAATGGGGTTATTTGGTATTTTGCTTGTTGATTTAAGTTTTGTGCCAATTCTGGATATTAAACATTTGTTGGATGCATAGTTTGTGAATATTTTCTCCCATTCTTTGGGTTGTCTATTTATTCTTTTTATAGTTTCTTTTGCTGTGAAGAAGTGAAGATTTAGATTTTAATAATTTATTTGGTCTTTAAGTCACTGAAACGACTGAAATGGACCAAATGTGTCAAAACGGCCTGAAAATCCACTAGCTGACAAAGTTAATTTTTCTTACCATCCTTCCCCACTACACCTAGCCCTTGCAGATAGAGGTTCAACAAAAATATTATTATTAGTTATTTCAGATAGACTTGGAATTTTTCAGTTAGACTTTGAATGCTTTTCGAAGATTCACTTTCATATGCAATTTTTGACATAACTTTAATAGCCAATTTATCGTATATTGCTTTGTATAATAGGTATGATTTCTAAAAGAGCTATGCATAAAAATATCTTTGGGTTAAAAAAACTGAATAATGTATTTTATAAAGTCAAGAACTATTTGAAAATGTATTACTAAATTCCTTATTGGGCAATTATGTCTTGTGTGGTTCACCAACCCCCTGCCCTAACTGGTAAGTTAAGTAGGCATTATATATATTATAATTGTTAAGAATATGGTTTTGGCTGGGCGCGGCGGCTCACGCCTGTAATCCCAGCACTCTGGGGGGCCAAGGCGGGTGGATCACGAGGTCAGGAGATCGAGACCATCCTGGCTAACATGATGAAACCCCGTTTTTACTAAAAATACAAAAAATTAGCTGGGCATGGTGGTGGGTACCTGTAGTCCCAGCTACTTGGGAGGCTGAGGCAGGAGAATGGCATGAACCTGGGAGGTGGAGCTTGCAGTGAGCCAAGATGGTGCCACTGCACTCCAGCCTGGGTGACAGAGCAAGACTCGGTCTCAAAAATAATTAATGAACAAAAAATTTTAAAAAATGGTTCAGGAGCGAGACTGCCTAAGTACAAGCTAGACTCAGTGACTTAATTATGGGAATTTGCTCAGAGAATTAATTATGCATCAATTTCTTCGTTTATAAAATAGGAGTAATAACAGCACCTGTCTCATAGGGTTGTTATTGTTATTTAGTTAACATATTTCAAGCCCTGAGGCTCAGTAGCTGTCTTTTAACAAGGTTAACTACCATTTTTATTATGATTATTATTAGTATTATTATTCTCCATACACCCATGTAATACAAGGATTTGATTGAGAAGATTTTAGTCATGACTGTTTTATTGTCATGCCATTTTAGTCAGACCTATTTTAACTCTGCCATTTCATTCTCTGTAATATAGGAAAGCCATGATTTCTCCAGGTTTTAGTCTCTTCATTTATCAAATGGGGAAAAATCACCTGCTTTAATATCCTCACTGGGCTATTAACAGGCTGTAATTAATTGTGGAGGGTTGTGAGACACACAAAAAGATCCCGAAATGGGACACCTGTTTCTACCTTTGTTGTCTTTTATTTCTTCCTCTATACTGAGTTAGTCTTATTGGTAATGAATCTTTAAAATGGAAGTTGTTTAGCGTAGTTAGAATACCTTGTGCTTTTACTTTGCCTCTATATCAAATTTCCTTTTTATATTTTGATATTTCTATAGCTTTCCATTTGCTTAATATCTCTATTTCCCACAGTTTTTCTTCTTACGAATTATAGAACAAATTGTTATTTCTAGATACCATATTTGTCATTTTAATGATGTCTCTCCTTAATCTGTAGGACATTGCTACCCACATTTTACTGTGCATAAGAGTCATCTGGGAATCTTAGTAAAATAAAAATTCTCACAAAGTACCTCTGCATTTGTAGAAAGATCACAGGTAATGCTGATGGTATTTTAAAACATATTTTGAAAATCACTGTTCTATAGAGGTAATATTACTACTAATAATAACTGCCATCAATTATAGAGCACTTTCCTCTCTCAGGATTGTTCTATGTGCTTTAAGCATATTGATTTACGTAATCCTCCAACAAAACTTGCCTCTCCCAGCATTGTTCTATGTGCTTTAAGCCTATTGATTTATTTAATCCTCCAACAACCCTAAGAAGTATTCTATTTCTGTTATATTGTAGGTGAGGAAACTGAAGCACAAGGAGGTTAAGCAATATGCCCAAGGTCATGTAATTAATGAGTACACGCTTAACTATTAATACTACACCCTGGCGATCTAATATAAAAACTGGCCATCAGCTTATTTGTATTTATCATGTTAAGCTATTCTTAATTTTTATAATTATGTAATCATTTCTTTTTAGAGGTTGTGTAGCCAAGTGGAAGAGTAGTAATGTTGAACTGCACTATCTAATACTCTCGCCACTACCCACAGGGGACACTGAGCACTCAGGATATGACTAGTCTGAATTGAGATGAGGTGTAAGTGTAAAATACACACTGGATTTAGAAAATAGTATGAGAAAAAAAGAGTGTGTATATTTCATTCACAAAATGTTATAATGATTGCAGGTTGAAATCAATGAAAATATATTTTGGATATATTGGGCAAATAAATTATATTTGAAAACATATTTTTACCTATTTATATTTACTTTTTTTCTAGTAGGAAATTTAAAATTCTATTTGTGACTCACTTTGTATTTCTATTGCATAACACTTGTGTGGAGCTTCCAATATAAGTAGTTGAGCAGAGCCCTTCTCCAGAATACACTAAATAATGTGAATCTCAGCCCCAATTTCATCATGAAAAAAGACATGTGTAAACCTCAGGGAATGTAGCTGGGCATGGGTGGGGACTGTGGGTAACCAGATGGCTAACAGAGTGGCTAACCATGTCTGCCTCTCCTCAGCCTGAATGTCCATCCTTGTGACAGTGCTCACAGAGAGTTCTTGAAGTCTTTATTATTGAACAAATGATTATGAGTTAATGTGTCTGATTTTAGTATGATAAATTCTTGATTCAGACCACAGAATGAAATTGTGCATTCTTTTAGGACATCAGTTTCTATCTGCAAGCTGAGGGAGGAGACAAGTTACCATTAGGAGTGCTTCAAGATTTAAGACTGGATAAGTGTTTGCTAACTGATAATTGCAGGAAGATTAAAAAACTAGAGCAATTGACACATTTTATAGTCCATGGAGGCAGGACAAGGAAAAGCCATCTAGCTCCCAGATATATGAATAAATGTAACAAGCCAAATATTTTATATGAGCTAAGTTCACAAGTTGTAAGTCTTTTGTAACCACATAATTAGCTTTCTTTGTTTTTCACTATTGAGAATGTTCAGAGAGCCTGAACAGTACACTATGTCTCCCTTTTTATTGCTAAAGTTCTCAAACTACATGAAAAGATAATGAAAGGATTTGTTGTTATGACTTTAAATAAGTCACCAAAAACCAATCAAATGGATCATAAAATCAAGGGTCTAAGTTAGCTGTACTTTTCTTGTGACTTTTGAACCACATCCAGACTTGGAAAATAGCTGAACTGAGGCTTATTTTCCTATTTGGAGTTCAAAGTTAATCCTGTTTATTTTTAAAATTTCCATTTCAGAATTAGAAATCTTTGTTTCTCCAGGGTGAGATCATGTGGACATGAGATTTTAAAAATTTGTCTAATATAATATAAAACAATAGAGCTATAGATTATGATTCTGGATATAATGGGTGAGACTCATTTTTATTCAAACTTTGGGGAAAAATAGTTTCATTCCATGTAATTACTGATAAAACTTTTCATTGACTTAATGAAATATGTAAATACATTTTAATCTCTTTGGAGTTTAGGAGATTATTATTTTGTTCCTATAAATTTTTCTTTGAATTTTGAAAATTATGTATCATAACAAAACCAGAAATCGTTAGAGCAATTTATTCAGTTACTAGTAAGTGTTCTCTGGCAGAAGCGTAGGAAAGAAAACAAAACCTCAGAAAAATAAGTGTCCTGGCAGCCAGTCTTTCTTGGATTTCCATTAATTTCAGCGTTTAACTTTTTGCTAATTATCATGTTTACAATTTTTAAACCCTTATCTTAATAATGGCAGGTCATTTTAATATCAGCTCATTAAACAAAGAATGGAAAAAGCAAAGGCAAATAGTTTTTGGATAACTTTTAAAACCTTGAACTTATTTTAAATATCAACCTGACATTTTGTACTTTGGGATTTGGCCTCAAACGTACTTTAAACCAGATGGCAAAAGGGCACAAAAGATTATAATGAATTCTTGGTAGACCATCTTAGTGGAATACCCCAAAAATAATAGAATATAGTTATTTAGCCAGTTTAACATATATTCATGTTCTCTTCTTTAGTATGCTTAATAAAGTTATTTGATATTTAAAAAGATATTAACATGGTGAGAATTTATATTTTAAATGTTTAGAAGAAATAAATTGACTCTCAAATCTTAAAACGTATTTACTAATTTTAAATTGTTATATAGTTTGGAAAGGGAAATGGGCTTAACTTTTTTTTAAAGTTCATGCAAGGAGTTTATTTTTCTAGGCTTGTTGATTCATTCATATAGCATTTGTGAAGACCTTTTCTGTGCTAGTTCCAGGAATACAGTAAGTGCAAGATAAGGTCTTCAAGGTTCTGTTTCTTTAACTTTTATTTTAGTTTCAGGGGTACATGTGCAGGTTTGTTCTATAGACAAATTGTGTGTTGTGAATGGGCTTAACTTGTCACTCAAAGGAATTTAATTTCAGTGGATTATTCAACTTTATATCATCAGTCTCTTTTAAATAAATTAGCTTGGGATTCATTTCTTTACTTACTCAAAAGTATTGAACCAACTTTTAAATTTTTTATTTTTACGTCTATTTTTTAAGTTTTTTTTTTTTTTTTTTTTTNAGGATGAATTGCCACTTCCTTTTTTAAGGACTTAGTCATGCCATAAACATTATTTCTTTAAAAGGTTAAGTTAAAATTCTTTATGTGTGATGGTCTGCCCTCTCCTGGGCCAGAGTCATATACAAAAAAATTTGTTTGACTTCTAAAAGGAAATTTAGCTCCAAAACAATAAAGTATCTTGTAAGTTAACTTGGTATTAAAATCTCAATAGATATTCATGACTGTGGTAATTTCTCACAGATTGTAGCCCTTTTCCAAATATTTGAGGAATTCTTAGGTGCAGTTGTTCTGTTCATTTCCTACTTATGTCCCTTTATTTTATTGCAAAATAAACACAGCTTGGCACTTGACATTTTCCCTGACCCATCTTTTAAACATACATTAGCTGTGAGTCATAGGCAATGAACAGAACTTGCATTTTTGCCCACATATTTTTATATTAAAAATGTTTTCATAATACAGGTAATACAAATGTATTAAAGAAGAAAGTTAGAAAATAGAAATAAACAAACCATGAAAAATTACTTGTAATCACAACGATATAATCACCATTAATATTTGGGAGACTAAAATTCCAGATATTTTACTATATAGTAATATGTTAACTCTAAAAAGGTACTTATTTTATTTTTTATGTTTAATTTTTATTGGTACATAGTAGGTGGATATATTTATGGGGTACATGAGACATTATGATACATACATGCAATGAGTAATAATTACATCAAGGTAAATGGGGTGTCCATGCCCTCAAGCATTTATCCTTGCTTTACAAAAAAAATTTGATCACATTCTTTTAGTTATTTTAAAATATACAATTAAATTACTTTTCACTACAGTCACTTTGTTGTGTTAACAAATACTAGGACTTATTCATTCTCTCTAACTATTTTTTTAATACCCATTAACCCTCCCCAGTTCCTCTGCACCCACCCCTTACCCTTCCCAGCCTCTGGTAACCATCCTTCTACTCTCTGTGTCTATGAATTCAGTAGTTTTGATTTTTATATGCTGTAAACAAGTGAGAACATGCAAAGTTTGTCTTTCTGTGCCTCGCTTATTTCACCTAACTTAATGACCCCTAGTTCCATTTATGTTGCTGCAAATGACATGTTGTTGCAAAAGATCTCGTTCTTTTACATGGTTGAATAGAGCTCCATTGTGTGTATGTACCACATTTTCTTTATCCATTCATCTGTTGATGGACAGTTAGATTGATTCTGTATTTTGGCAGGCATGTCACATGGCCAGAGCAGGAGCAAGAGAGATAAGCCAGGGTAGAGGGCATAGTTGTTACACACTTTTAAACAACCAGATCTCATATGAACTTGGAGTGAGAACTCACTTATCACCAAGGGGAAGGCTCAAGCCATTCATGAGAGATCCACCTCCACTATCCAGACACCTTCCACCAGGCCCCATCTCCAACACTGGGGATTACAATTTAACATGATATTTGCTGGGACATATATTATTCAAACTGTATCAGGTTTTTTATTTGAAGTTTTCTTCCTTTTTGTGTAGGCACTTATATCTATAAACTTCTCTCTTAGCATTGCTTTTGCTGTATTCCATGGGTTTTGGTATGTTGTGTTTCCATTATCATTTGTTCCAAGAAACTGTTAAATTTCCTCCTTAATTTCTTCATTTACCTACTGGCCATTCAGGAGCATACTGTCTAATTTCCATGTGTCTGTACATTTTCCAAAATTCTTCTTGTTGGTGATTTCTAGTTTTATACCACTGTGATCGGAGTAGATGCTTAACATTATTTCATTTTGTTGAATGTTTCAACACTTGTTTTCTGTCCTAACATATGGTCTATCAACAAAAAATGATCCACGTGCTGAAGAAAAGAATGTGTATTCTGCTACTGTTGGATGAAATGCTTTGTAAGTATCTATTTCGTAGACTTGGTCTATAGTGCAGATTAAGCTCACCCTTTCTTTGTTGATTTTTTGTCTGAAATATCTGTCTAATGCTGAAAATGGGGTGTTGAAGTCTCCACCTATTACTGTATTGGGGTCTATCTCTCTAGCTCTAATAATATTTGGTTTATATATCTGAGTGCTCCAGTGTTGGATGCATATGTGTTTACAATCGTTATATCCTCCTGCTGAAATGATCCCTTCATCATTTATAGGGACCTCCTTTGCCTCTTATAATTTTTGTTTTGAAATCAATTTTGCCTGATATAAGTATCATAACTCCTACTCTTTTTGGTTTCCATTGACGTGTAATACCTTTTTTCATCCCTTTGTTCCTTTATTTTCAGTCTATTTGTGTCTTTATAGGTGAAATGTGTTTTTTTTTTTTTTTTTTTTTTTTTTTTTTTTCCGACGGATTCTCGCTCTGTCACCCGGGCTGTAGTGCAGTAGTGCAATCTTGGCTTACTGCAACCTCCGCCTCCTGGGTTCAAGTGATTCTTCTGCCTCAGCCTCCCAAATAGCTGGAACTACAGGTGCACACCACCATGCTCGGCTAAGTTTTTTTTTTTTGTATTTTTAGTAGAGATGGGGTTTCACCATATTGGCCAGGCTGGTCTCAAATTCCTGACCTCTTGATTCGCCTGCCTCAGCCTCCCAAAGTGCTGGGATTACAGGTGTGAGCCACCATGCCTGGCCTATTGGTGAAATGTGTTTCTTATAGGCAACAACTCACTGAATCTTGTTTTTTTGTTTTTAAATCTATTTGGCCACTCTATGTCTTTTGATTGAAAAGTTTAGTCCATTTACATTCAATATTCGTATTGGTAAGTAAGGACTTACTTGTACCATTTTGTTATTTGTTTTCTGGTTGTTTTATGGTCTTCCTCTCCTTTCCTTCCTATCTTCATTTTAGTAGAGATGATTTTCTCTGGTGGTATGATTTAGTTTCTTGCATTTTAGTTTTTTGTATCCATTGCATTTTTTTGATTTGTGGTTATGATGAGGCTTGCAATATCTTAAAATCCATTATTTTAAGCTGATAACATCTTAATACTGTTTGCATGAACAAACAAACAAACAAACTAATAACAGCTCTACACTTTACCTCTTTTCTTTTTTTTTTTTTTTTTAATTATACTTTAAGTTCTGTGATACATGTGCAGAATATGCAGATTTGTTACATAGGTATAAATGTGCCATGGTGGTTTGCTGCACCCATCAGCCTGTCATCTACATTAGGTATTTCTCCTAATGCTATCCCTCCCCTACCCCCCAACCCCTTGACAGGCCCTTGAATGTGATGTTCCCTTCCCTGTGTCCAAGTGTTCTCATTGTTCAACTCCCACTTATGAATGAGAATACGTGGTGTTTGGTTTTCTGTTCCTGTGTTAGTTGGCTGAGAATGATTGTTTCCAGCTTCATCCATGTCCCTGCAAAGGACAGGAACTCATCCTTTCTTATGGCTACATAGTATTCTATGGTATGTATGTGCCCCATAGACTTGGAACCAACCCAAATGCCCAAGAACCCAATGTATGTCTTCTTTTAAATGTTTCAATCACTTCATTAAATGTATTTGAAAGAATTATGAATTCTCTCTCTGTATTATCTTGAATTTATTTGCATTTCTTCAAAACAGCTATTTTGAATTGTCTGTCTAAAAAGTCACATATTTCTGATCCTCCAAGATTGGCCCCTCGTGTCTTATTTAGTTCATTTGGTGAGGTCATGTTTTCCTGGATGGTCTTGATGCTTATGGATGTTTGTCTGTGTCTGGGAGTTAAAGATTTAGGTTATTTATTGTAGTCTTTGCAGGACTTGTTTGTACCCATTCTTTTCGGGAAGGATTTCCAGGTATTCAAAAGGACTTGGGTTTTGTGATCTAAGCTGTATCTACCTTAGGTGGCACCCCAAGCCCTGTAATGCTGTGGTTCTTGTAGACTTGTAGAGGTACACTTTGGTGTTCTTGGATAAAATCTGGATGAATTATCTATATTACCAGGCAGAGATTCTTGTTCTTTTCTTACTTTCTTCCAAACAGGGTCTCTCTATCCCTCTGTTCTGAGCCACCTAGATCTGGGAGTGGTGTGATACAAGCACCCCTGTGACCACCACCACTGGGACTGCACTTGGTCAGAACTGAAGCCAGCACATCACTGGGTCTCACCCAAGGCCTGATGTAACAACAATCTGGCCACTGTCTGTTTTCTCAGGGCCCTGGGGCTTTACAGTCAGCAGGTGGCAAAGCCAACCAGGTTTGCATCCTTCCCTTCAGGGCAGCAAGTTTTCCTAGGGTGGATTCAGAGGTGCCATCCAGGAGCCAGAAACTGAAGTCAAAAAGTGTAGAAGTCTACCTGATTCTATCGTACTGCAGCTGAGCTGGCACGCAAACCATGAGTCACAGTCCTTCCCACACTTTCCTCCCTTTTCCCCTGGCAGAGAGGCCTCACCCCATGGTTACCACCTCCACAGGCCCAACAGAATACTGCCAGGCTACTGCAGATGTTCCATTAAGTCCTAGGGGCTTTTTAGTCAGCATATGGTGAATGCTGCTTGGCCCAGAACTCAACATTCAGAGCAGTGGGATCCCCTCTGGCCTAGGGTAGGTCCGGAAAAGCCAAGGCCTGAAATTGAGGATCCCAAGAGCTTGGTGCTTTACACCTCTGTGGCTGAACTGGTACCTAAGGTGCAAGACAAAGTCCTCTTTACTTATGGTTTTCTCAAGCAGAAGAGTTTCCTATGAAGCTGGCAAGTCTCAGATTCTCTCTCAGGGCCCACAGTGTCCTACCTGGGTGTAGCTGCTGGTTATTCTGGGCCCAGGGGCTCTTTCGTAAGTAGGTGATGGGTCCTGACAGGACTGGGTTTTTTCCCTTGAAGGTAGTAGGTTCCCTTTTGACACGGGGTATGTCTAGAAATGTCATCTGGGGGCTAGGGCCTGGAGAGCGGGCCTCACAACTCTGGCTGGTGCTCTATCCTACTGTGGCTGAGCTGGTATGCAAGATGCAAGGCAGTCTTCTTTACTCTTCCCTCTCCTGTCTTCAAGCAGAAGGAAGGAGTCTCTTTTTAAATCGTGAGCTGTGCAGCCTGGAGTTTGGGCAGAGGTATAGCAAGCACTCCCTTAGCCACCCTGGCTGGTGTCTCACTGGTTCTGAGCCCAGTTCTGAGCCTAGGCAACTCCTTACCTAGGAGTTGCAGTCCTTGTGGCATAGAGTGTTTTCAAGTTTGTTTAGGGCCCTGGAATGCTTTCGCCTATGGTGATGAGGCTTGCCAGAACTAAGTTCCAACCACTGGGATGAGTGATTCCCTTTTGGCTAGAGCCACTTTAAATACTCCCTCTGTGGGCAGGCCTCAGCTGAGTTCAGCCCAGTTCTGCTTTCTGCTATGACAGGGCAACACTGAGCTCAATGCTATGTCTCACAACTACTGCATTCACCCTTTCCCAAGTGCACAGATTCTCTCTCTGTGCCGTGCAGACACTGCTGGGGGATGAGGGAGGAGTGGTGCTGGCAATTCAAGACTCTTCTCTATCTGATTCCAGTGCCTCTTTCAGTGATATGAAGTTAAAACGAGGTGCTGTGAGTGCTCACCCAATTTTTGGTTCTCATGAAGGTGTTTTTCTGTCTAGACGTTGGTAAATTGGTGTCTTCGCTTTGCGGGAGGGATGATTGGCGGAGCCTTCTATTTGGCCATCTTGCTCTACTCCTTGAAAAGTTATTTGTTTTAATAAAGTGAGATACAGAATACATGCTTTTGAAATCTTTAATGGAATACATAAAAAAAACACTTAAAATATTTTATAATGCTAACTAACATTGTAATGCTATGTGTGTCTTTTGCTCAATTAGATAGTAAGTAAGCTGCTTTGGGAAAAACACTGAGCTAAATTAACTTTTAATTTCTTTTGATCTTCAGAATTAGTACAAAAATATATGCTTAATATTTTGGAACAATCTTGTATATATTTTCCAAATAGGCTGACTTTGGAAAGTATGTCCTATAAGAGGCAAAGAAAACAACTATAGAGTCTTTCCCCTCAATATGACTGACAGCCAACCAAGCAAAATGAGTCTAAGCAGAGGAGATCAGAATTTCAGCTATAACCATGATTAGAGAAGGTGATGTGCATACAAAGTTATTTGACATGATAAAATAACTATTTGAGATTAAATAGGTAAGTTCAAATAATTTTTTTTGTTGTGGTTTATTTATAGTTCCCCTGTAATTTCTACTTTACTCCTTACAGTTTTGAGGTATATCTTCTCAGCCTATGTGCCTTCTCTCTGGCATAAACAGAGCGATCTACTTACTACCCTAAAGTGTATTACTCAAATATACTGAAACTTTATTTCTTCCAAATAACAGTAATGAGTAGGCTGAAAATTTGGCAAGGCAGTTCTACTCTATCTAGTCGCTTAGAGATTCAGGCTGCCAATGTTCTGTCAACTTTAAAATATGCCTTCCAAGGTCATGCTTTGTTTGGGTTTTATCCATTCTGGTCAGGCATAAAAGGGTTGAAAATAAATGAGTGTTATAGGGTCTGGGGCTGGAATTGGCACATATCATTTTTATTCACATTCTATGATGGAAACTTAATAACCTTGCTGTACCTAACTGTAAAATAGCTGGGACACTTAGACCAACTGTACTCTTAAAAGAAAATGTGGATTTTGGTGAGCTGCTAGCAGCCTTTGCTATGTTCCTTTCTATTTTATTAGTGATGTGTCACCCTCTTTTCACCCTTATTGACTTATCAGAGGTGAATATCTGACATATCACAAGCTGCTAACATATCACAAGCAGGAGAGAGTGAAGGTGGGATGAGAATGAAGCAAAACAATGCAAAAAGGGACACGAGGCAGAGGTTGAAATTCTGTTGACTTTCTAATTGCTGATCCTAATCTCTTTGAAAATTATGACCATTCAGTCTGGCTGATTCATGAGATAATATCCCTTTGATTAAGACCAATTTTTAATTAAGCTTGCTTAAGTTCATTTTTGTTCCTTTAAAGCATACTCTTTAACACAATTGTGTTGGTGAAAACACTTTTACTGACTGGGAAAGAGTTAGACTGTTATTAATCCTGTTCTCCTACATATTAAGTGACTGCCTTTTAGAAAATTATATCTTATACCTTATTGAGTTTCTCCCCATCTGGAAAATGTGAACAATAATCTGCACCTTTCATTGTCCTTGAAATTTTTAAACAGTAAACCAAATAAAGCACAGAGTACAGTGCCAGACATATGGCATATACTCAGTAAATGATATTTCTGATGATGGTAATGAGGATGATGTTGATGGATGTTGACAGATATCAAATGGCACTTGTCCAGTGTATTTTTTCAGTTGAACTAGTGGCCTATAGCTGTCCATGAGGTTATGTTTTCTCTGATTTCCAGGTGAGAACAAAACCAAGTGAAGTGTATGATGTTTTTAATTAAGAACCTGAACCATTTTGCCAACTTCTGTAAACTGACTATAGCCAAAGTTCTGCTAAATACAAGAAAAGATTTTAGAAAAACTCATACTAAATCAACAGTGCCAATTCTGCAAGGGGAAAGTATTTTTGTCATTTGTTTCATATTTTTGGCCAACAGTGCTTTAAATCTACTTTCCAGAATATGATTATATCAATAACTTAGCATTACTACAATCTACTTCTTTCTCAAAAAGCTAAAAATCTGGAGACTAAAAGATTTGAAAATATGTCTAGTGTTCCTAAGAAAGGTGAAAATGGAAGGTATAATTTAAACTATCTAACTCTACTTGATCAACTCACTAAATTAACCATTACTCCCTATAGCAGATGCAACTGAAGTGTACTTAATTTAATCCCACTTAACAAAGTCACCCAATTAACCAACATTCTTCATTCCTACTATATAAGTTAATAGATGTCCACATAATTCTGCACTCTCAAAGCTAATGGGTTACCTTCTAATATTAACATATGCATAAAATAAATGTTGAATGGGGAGCAACAAATGATTGACATAAAGCTGAAAATTCTAGAAGAGTTTGGCATCCACAGTGCTTAACACACATGCACACACACATACACAAACATACACTTACTTTAAAATAGACTAAACAGGGAAATGTCAATGCTGCCTTCTAGGCTTCTGGTATCCGCATTAAGATGATGAAATTCTAATCAAGCAAGCTGTGATCAAATTCAAATTCTTGGCAATGAGTCAAAATGTTGTTCAATGACTTTACATTCATATATATTTTAGCTTTACCAGTTTAAGTGATATGCCTTTAAAATGATATTTCTTTTTAACTTTTTTGATTAACTTGTTAGTTGCCTATTCCAATCATGTTGAATGAGAGGGGGATTACTGTCCTATTACTTGGTGCTTTTTGAACTAGATTCTTGTAGCTTAAAGAATATTTATTGACAATACCTAGACTCTTTGATCATCTTTTTCTTCTAACCCATATGAACCAGGCCATTGAAAGAACTATCAGTTGTTCCAGGAATACCGTAGTGTGTTTAAATATCAAAGAAATGGAACCATTGCATAAGAATGCTTCCTATTTGGCATGCACATAGTAGTCAGAAAAAGTAGATACATAGGAAATGAGAGAAATAGCCAAATATATCCTGAACTTGTATTCTTATAAGTTTTAAAGAGGGAGCAAAAGTGACACTGAACTCGATAAAAAAAAAGTAGTGATAAAAGTTCCAAATTGTAATATCGCAGTTTAGAAGACTGTTCCAATAGTCATATATAACCCAGAGGCTAAATTTTTATTTTATTAAAATCATTCTCCATGACAAAAAAAAAAAAAAAAAGGTAAGCTCAAAATACCAAAAACAGAAGAATAATGCTGGCAACTCGCGTCACAAGCAATAAGCTAAAATACAAATCAATATGAAATGACCAGCAATTCAAAAGCAAATGAACAAAGAGTACAGAAACAATTATGAACAAAAAATTTATAGAAAAAAAGCTCTGAATGACTTTTAAACATATTTAAAGACTTCACCTTTACTTAGAATATGAGAACTGCAAATAAGCCAAAACTGAAATGCCATTTTTTATCCCTGTAAGACTGGTAAAAATCAAAAGTGTAATAACAAATATTCTTGTTGAAGGTGAAGAGAAACAGATATTTTCATACATTGCTGATGGGAACATAATGTAGTACAATCTCTAAAGAGGGTAATTTGGCAGTATCTGTCACAGTGACAAATGCGTATAACTCTTTGTTCCTGTCACTCTCCTACTTTTTACTTATGTACTCCTATTTTGTGAAATTGCTGTTATAGTATCATTTATAAACATTAAAAACAAAAGAATGAGTACATATGTCTATGGCTATATAGATGATGTTGCATGCATACAACGTGTCCGTATAAAAAGCAATTTTTTTTTTCTTTTTTTTTTCTTTTTTTTTTTTTTTTGAGACGGAGTCTTGCTCTGTCGCCCAAGCTGGAGTGCAGTGGCCGGATCTCAGCTCACTGCAAGCTCCGCCGCCCGAGTTTACGCCATTCTCCTGCCTCAGCCTCCCGAGTAGCTGGGACTACAGGCGCCCGCCACCTCGCCCAGCTAATTTTTTGTATTTTTTAGTAGAGACGGGGTTTCACCGTGTTAGCCAGGATGGTCTTGATCTCCTGACCTCGTGATCCGCCTGCCTCGGCCTCCCAAAGTGCTAGGATTACTGGCGTGAGCCACCGCGCCTGGCTTAATTATTATAAAATGTGCATGAACTCTATATTAATTACTTAAGGGTCCACAATGTATAAATTTAGGGCACTTGCAAATCCTAAAAAGCGATTTTTATTTCCCTTAATATGGTACACCAGATATCCAGGAAAACTTATCCAGGAAATCCACTATAAAGCAACTAAGCATAATGAATTAATATCAAATGCATGTTAGATACAGGGTTAAGTTTGCAATAAAGTAAAGGAACTCTTTAGAAGCCAAACTTGAAGCTAAAGCACAAATTCAGACATAAACACGTGCTAAAACTAGTGGTTGCCTAAAGAACTTCCTATTCCTTAATGACTTGGAGCATCGGCGTTAAGAACCGTGTAAAACAGAAAAAAAGGCCAGAACCATGCATTTTGGGGAGTTAAATCAGACTTTCACATAAAAATGGGCCACAACCTTAATAAAACTGTTACTAGGTTGGATGGGGAGTGGGAGACCCTGTACGCATAGCCAACATTGCTATATTGACCTTAGTTATAGACCAAAGAATAAAATATCTCCTCTTAGAAAATGGAATTATAAGGTAGCTTTTCCTCAGGTATGTGACCCAAGTTTAGACTACCCCAGTAAGGTCTGAAATACTTTAAGCAAAGAATTTATTTTAATGTAGATACTGTACCTTGGTACTGGAAGAAAAAAAAAGGAGTGGAAGAGGATTTCTTCCCCAGTGTACCTTCTGAGCAGGTGGAACATATTCGGGGGATGAAAACTGGTTTAACATCATTCCATTAACTTTCTTTTTGTAGTCAGAAAAAGTAGATACATTTCTTTTTGATCATCTCAATGTGGAAGACCATTAAATAACACTTAAAACAAATTCATGTAAAAAATTACATTAATTTTTGTGGAAAACCAGGATTAAAAGATAATTTTAAAAAGTTGATTTTAGGTAATTTCTCAAGTTTATAGTAACTTCAGATTTGATGAGGAAACATTAAAAGCATCCCCTTTAAAGTCAGGAAAAGGAAAGGATTCTCACTTTATCATTAATATTCAACATATATCTTAGTATCCAAGCCAGTACAACAAGATAAAAAGGGAGGAATTATTTTGAAAGAAAAAATCCCTGTCATGATTTGCAGATAATATAATTGTCAATGAAGAAAATCAATATACTGTACCAATAAATCATTTGGATTAATGAGATTATTTGAAGATGTTACTTTAGAAAGCATCAATACACAAAATGTCATTTGCCTTTCTGAACATCAGCAAATGTTTAATATTTTAAAGTATTAAATTAAAAATGTAGTAAAAACCCCAAACCAAAAAATATGAAACACTTTATGGATAAATTTATTAAATATTTTATTAAAATTATTAAAGCAAACTAAACCTAAATGAATAAGTAGATATGTTCATGTATAAATGGCTTAATATTAATAAAGTTTCAATTAGTTTATGGAAATGAAAAAGACCAAAGGCAGCCATAACACACTGTAGGAAGAATAAAGTGGGAGAATTTACATTAATAAATTCAGGGTGTCCAGGTGTTTTTTTTTAAAAGCAATAAAAACTAAGACAGGCAAAGGATAGACAAATAAACCACTGGAATAGGAAAGAAAGTTCCCAAATAGATCTACATGATTATGAAAACTGGATGTATGAGAGAAGTACATGGCAAATCACATATCAAGTCTTGGGGATCAGATGAATTATTTACTAAAAATATAATTAGGTATCCAAATGGAAAAGAACAAAATTTGATCCCTATCTCAATCTATAAACAAAAATCAATTCTACATAGAAGATTAATTGCAATTTTATATGGTAGTATAGGACAACTCCTGTATTACCTCAAAATAAGAAAGGATTTTAAAAAATGAAACACAATATAAAATTAAATATAAAGAAAGCAATTGAAAAATTCTACTGCGTTAATTAAATCAAAAGAGATCATATGAAAATGAAAGATAATCTACTGAGAGGTAGAAGATATTTATAACAGATACGCTAACAAAGGATTCATATCTAGACTATATAAACAATTTCTAAATTTCTTAAGATAATAAAAACGGCCTTTTACAAGACAGGAAATTTAAATGGCAACTAAAAATATGACGTAGTGCTAAAAAGAAACAAGAAAATGGAAACTACTGATGCCATTAGATACCTATTAGATTGGTGAAAAAAAGAAAACAGTTTGACCAAGAAGTAGTACAGATTTGGAGAAACAGGGAATGGCACAGACTACTGCAGTAAATATAATTTTGATACCACCACTTTGGAAAATAATTTGGCACTACCTAAATAAGCTGAACATTGTCATACCCTATTACTCAGCAATTCCACTCCTAATATATTCCTGAAGTAAATATCTTTAGTCTGTTCTAGGAAATACATACGAGAATATCTGGATAGGATTGAAATAACTAAAAGTAGACACAATCAAAATGTCTCTAAAAGAATGGAATGAAAAATTGTGTGCTATGTTTCTACTATGGAATCTTACACAGCATTGAATAGGAATGAACTGAAGTTACATGTAAGAATGTGTATGTATCTTCCAAGCATGTGAAATAATGAACAAGATGCAAAAGATTCGTATAGTATAGTTCCATTTTTATAATATTTATACATAGACACAACTAAGCTGTATTGGTTAGGAATACATATATAAATGATAAAATGACAAACAGTAGCCAAAAAAAACTTAATACAATAAAAATCAGGACAATGGTTACCTCTGGGATGATAAATGAGGAGCAATGGGGAGTGGACAGGAAAGGATTCTGGAATACTGAAAATGTTTTGAGTTTTACTTAAGTTATAGTTTCACAAGAGCCTGCTTTATAATTATTCTTTAAATTATGCATGTATGTTTTATGCTGTCTTCTGTGGGTATATCTCATGAACAAATAATTCCAAGAAGAGAAAAAAATCAACATCCAGCAAACCCGTAAAAAGATTCCTAACTTAACATATAATAATGAAAAAGAAAATCAAAAGAGATGCATTTTACACTCACTGATTGGCAAAACTAAAAAGTATTGTGAGAATGTAGAGAAAGGTGGTGGTGAGTGTGAATCCACATAAAAACATTTTGGAAAATGATTTGGTACAATCTAGAAAAGTTGGTGGTGCTCATACCCCTTGACTCAACAACTTCACCATTAGGTACATGCAGAGGAACTCTAGTACATATGCAGGAGGTAGACACAAAAAAGTTTATAGCACTATTTTTCTTACAACAGCAAAATATTGTATAAAAATATTTTAATATTCTACAATAGGAGCATGGATAATCCTACCTGGGCTCCTCTCTGTAATTATGAAAATTAATGGATTACTATTATGTGCATTAACATAGATTAATCACACACATAATATGAAAAATATGCCATAGAAAAATACATATAGTATGATTTCTTTTATTGTTCAAACACATGTATTATGAAAATAATTATCTACGTACATGTGTGGTAAAATTGAAGAAAAGCAAGAGAGTATTCAATATAAAACTTCAAGTTTTTAAAAACTCTGGATGGTAAATAAAAGAAAGTATGAAGAGTGATGCACAATGGGCTTTAAATTTATTGGTAGTATCACATCTTTATCCAAGAAGTAGCTGCATAGGTGGTTGTTTTATGAGTACTCTACATAGCTTTCATAAGCTATATAGATGCATATGCTCTATACATGTATACATGCAACATGACTTATATATGCATGACACAATCCCTAGTTTAAAATGGGAAAGGGAGAAAATACAGAAAAAGATGACTTTTATATGTTGAAATGAAATAGCCTTCACGATAAATTAGTGGAAAAAAAGTAAGGCAAACAAAATGTGTTTAGGATGCTATGATTAGTATAACTAAAGTATAAAATGAGAATAAATACACATTTTACTTATTCATATTGAACATTTTGGGGAAATGATGCAGAAAACTGATGACTGGGTTGCCACCCAAAAGTGGGTGTTTGGATGACAATTTTATGGGGGAAAGAATTTTCATTGAAAATTCTTTCAGTGAAAGAAGTTCTTACATTGAACTTCTTACAGTACAAGTTCTGTAAACTTTAGACTCTTGTACCAAGTAAATGCATTACAACTATTATAATAGTTACAATTTTAAAAATTTAAATAAATTATCCTACCCACATTTTCTGATGAAATGGAATCCTATGATATGTCTTAATAGTGGGGAAGCAGAACAACAGAACTTATATTCCAATAACAAAGGACCAAGGGATTCTATCCTCAGTTTTCTCACCTAGAGGTCATAATAGGAGGAATTAAAAAATCTTCGTATTGCCACAAAGAGAAGGGAATAAAGGAAGGGATAATGTGATTATTATTATTTTTAATTACAAGTGATACACATGAAATAGTAGAATGGGACAGAATTCAGTTAACGTTAAGCCAGAAAATCACACCAAATGTCAAATTATCACAGTCATTCTCATTAACACTTATGTCAGTGATACACACTGGTTTCCACAGAGACCCACCAAAATTTCTAACAGTTACTGGCTTTATAATCTGACTTTCTAACAAAAACTAGCTTATTATATTCCTGCAAAGACTAATGTTGAGCAACACAGAACAGTAGCAGGAAAGAACTAACGTTGTGAGCCAGAGTAAACCCATTTATTTATAATGTGGTCTGGCTAATTTTTGGACAGTTATATTCCATGAATCTGGAATTTTCCTTTAATTAACAATTGTGCTAAATTTACTAAATATATCATTCTGTTGTCTAAAACTGTCTAAAACTGACAAAGCCTTTGTTTTAATAATTATTTTGTAATTTAACACAACTAGTAATTTTCAAAATGCTTTTAGTTAGCACAGAGCCAATTTATTCCTATTGTGCTTGTTTGCCAATTTTCTGTACTGTCATAAGCATTGTTACTTTAAACCTTCAAGTAGTGTCTTAAAATAATCCAGGTGCTAAAGTTACTACTCCTGGTACATTACACAAGTTAACAAACATTTGTGTGACAACTATATGTAAAATACTCTGCCAGAAGGTAGAAAGACACAGAGGGAAATATATCAAGCTTTTCAAAAAAATTGTTTGCAGGGGAGGGCCCAGATGTACTCTGACTGGTTAATGAAAGATAGCAAAAGAAAATTAGTTAAATTAGTTGTGATGGCCTGTGTGCAGCAGCTTGGGCTTGTCGAGAAATCTGATGTATTTGGAGCTTTCTGAATTCTACAAGGATTCAGGGCAGAAGGAACATTTTACCTCTATCTTGCAAGATGAGAAGGGGGATTTTTAAAATGAGGAAAGAGTATTAGTTAGCTAAGATTAGTAATATGAAAGTAAATGACATATTTGGAAAACAAAGAGTTGAAATAGCCTGAGTTTAAATAGCAAATTGGGAGATCTCAGAGAAACAAGATGAGATCATGCTATGGAAGGACATGAAAACAATGCTAAGTCACTTACATTGTTTTTATTTTCTTCATGAGGAACCATTAAATAGTTTTGGAAATGCTTGTAAAATGCTTAGGTTTGAAATAATTTTATTTATTTATTTATTTATTTATTTATTTATTTATTTATTTATTGACAGTGTTGCTCTGTCACCCAGGCTGGAGTGCAGCGGGCTCACTGCAACCTCTGCCTCCCGGGTTCCAGGGATTCTCCTGCCTCATCCTTCTTAGTAGCTGGGATTACAGGCATGTGCCACCACGCCTGGCTAAATTTTTGTATTTTTAGTAGAGATGGGGTTTCACCATGTTAGCCAGCATGGTCTTGATCTCCTGACCTAGTGATCCACCCACCTTGGACTCCCAAAGTTTAGGGATTACAGGCGTGAGTCACTGCACCTGGCCTGAAATATTTGTATGAAAAAGAAATATTTGGTTATTCAGATTGGCAAACAGATTTTTAAAATAAAATTGTGATAAAATACACGTAACATAAAATTCACTAGATCTAAGAAAGTAAAGAGGTGAAGGAAAGAATATGGCTGGATAAATCAATTTGGAAATAGATTTCATTAGGAAGATGCCCTAGAGGTTAGCCATCACAGGCCTTGACTAGTAATGTGGCCCACTGAACGTAAAATATAATGGCTTTGGACAGAAAAGTATCATGTAGGCAGATAAGAAAAGGCTCGTATAAGGCAATACAGTAAGAGGGAATAGAATAACTTTTAAGGTCACCTGGCTGATGTATTGACCATGCCAGGAACTAGGAGCAAGGGGTATAGTATTCAGCTCTAGTATCATATACAACCTTCTGGCCAGGAGCTCTTTCAATGACTGAGCAGGGTCTTAGAAGGCTGAAGATGAACATATATATCCAGTTACTTTTCTTTCACAAACTTCCGTGGAAACAGGAACAGCTGAGGACATTTCAAATGAACCAATAGTCTTTATTGAACACATACAATGTATTCATCCAGCTTCTAGGTTTTAAAGATTATAATTAAGTTTATACAATGATATATAGCCAAGAACAAAGTTTTGCATCTTATAAGAACATGCAGTCATATCTTAACACAATATTATGATGTTTCCATATCTTGTGGTATTGCCATGGGAAAACATAAATTTGTTGTTGTAAGTTTACTGCAAAAATCAGCTGTCAGATAAGCCTTAATTTAAAGATAATTAGCTTTTTTTTTTTTTGTAATTGGAAACATGAGGAGAATGTGAAAAATACCCCAAAGTAAACAGATCCAGTTGGCAGAGTATATTAGTTTTGATTTACATGAGATTTTATATGCCTAGAGATTTTAGTATGAAAAACACTAAACTTCTAAAATCCTAAAACAATTTTAGTTCATTTTATTTCTTCTGTTTACCTAACATTGATTTATTGCTTTTTATTGCTATCTCAGCTACTCCAAGCCTTTAAAAAGCTGCCTTATCATCTCTCTATGGTCATTAGACTTTCCAAAAGAAGAATTAAATTCTATTTGGTAGAAGGTGTTGGTAATTTTCAATTATATTTCAATGGCTTCATTTTGTGTCAAGTATAATAATAAAAATCACTCTAATTGGACTGGAAATTCATGATTATTATTGGTTATGTGTTCCTGAACCTGAGGATGACATTCCAGCATGACCACACAATCCCTAAATAGGTACTGACTTTACAAAGTCTTGAATCAGCCAGTTAGGAGAATAAACTGAGTGGAGGAAGGACTGTGTAGGTGTGGAAAATTCTATCTGCCAAAGTTTTGGAACTACTGCTTTTGATATTATATGAGCAAAATGAATAAAACTATGGGCTTTCATTGCTTCCCATCAAATCAAGATTTCCAAGATTTCCAGCTCCATAACAAAGTAGAGGATGCAAATAATATATTTTATTTATCATGTGTTTTTCTGACTTGTATCAAGGACATTTTGATGTTGGTAAAATAAATATATTATCAGAAGATAAACATTGTGAGGAAATTTGCGATATGATAAAACAAAATGAAAGCATGCCATAAAGTCCAGTACTTTTGCTAAAATTCCACGAATTTGGAATGGAAATGACTTTATGCTAGCAGTCCCAAAGTTTTCAAAGCCTAGCAGTAGTCTCTTAATGAGCATCCATTGTTAATCAGTGACTGTAGGGCAATGTTTCTATACTTTTTGTTGTTTGGATGTTGGCATAAGCAGGTTATGTTCTTTTCAGAAAGTGGTGAAAAGAGACAGGCACTTTCTCAAGATAAGCATACATATCATGCATATGTGAATAAGCCCACATATTAATTCACAATCATAAATAATTTCAGGAGGTCTACATGCCTCCTATCTAATGAACTATCTAATGAACACCAAATTTAGAATCTGAAGCTTAAAGCACCAAATGTATACTATTCAAGCTTACCCTCTACAACAAGAGCATTTGCTGTCTGTCACAAACTTTTCTCCCACTGTTTCATAAAATGAAGCTTCTGCTCAAGTCAATATGATTTCCTTACTGTCTCCAAAACAAATCATGATACCAACCTACTGCTGCCATCCTCAGCTGGATCCTGGATAACCTTTGTCATTTTTCTCCTCACATTCCCAATTCTAGAAGATTAATTTAAATTATACTTTCCATAAAATTTTTCTATGATATCAACCCACAGTTAACTCTATTTTCTCTGTGATTTTAATTTGTGATAGTGCGTGTTGATTATTATAATACAGTAGGTAACATTTCCCTGGGCATATAGTAGACACCATGAAGAACATAATGAGATCCAGTATTTTAGGATATTTCACACTTAAATTCTTTCAATCAGAAACTACCAAATGAAGAAAGATGACATTGGGAACAAGGTTAACTTTACCGTGACATGTTCTCTTAAGGAGGGCCAGCAGTGGCAATATTCTATCAGAAGTAGCCATATGTCACCAAGCAATTGATTTGTTTCACCTTGTAGCCATTTGAATTTCATAGCTAATTTATCTCCCCTTTCTGTTCGCTAGAAAAGCTAAAGCCAAATTTGTGGAATTCTAGCAAAAGTACAGGACTTCATGTATGCTTTCATTTTGTTTTATCATATTGTAAATTTCTTCACAATGCTTATCTTCTGATAATATAATCATTTTAAAAACATCAAAATGTCCGTCTTGATAAAAGCCAGAAAAACACACAATAAATAAAATATATTATTTGTATCCTCTACTATGTTATGGAGCTGTTTGAGAGAAGAACGATGAACAAAGATTTGGTGAAGAAAGACTAAAGGAAAGAAAGAGGAAGGGAGAATAAGAGGATATACATAGATTAGAATATGAGATTCATTAATTTCAAAAGGAGTAATTTTTCTTTATGAGTTATAGTATTTGGATTAAAATAGTAATTGCCCATCTTGAGCACTTTCTATTGCTCTTTCCTGTTTTATTTGCCTGTAGGATTTATACCTGATGTATCTTTATTTGTCTTTGTTCATTCTCTGTATCCTCTTTCTGGAACATCAGTTCCATGAAGGTAAGAATTTTGCTTGTTCCTTGCATACTGCCCCAACCCATAACAGTTAGATACTAACAGCCTGTCCCCAGGTAGATACTCCATAAATGATTAACCAGTGAATAGATAATAAACAATCACAACAACATCATATGATTACAAGGAGAAATAGTATCAACTAAACTGGAAATTTTTGTCTTCTAGTTCTATATGCTTCAATACTAGCTCTATACATTTGGTTCAGTTATGATATCTTCCAATTTAATTTTCTTCATTTATTTCCCTTATGACAGCTTTGCATTAGAACTAGTGGTGTCCAACATTTTGGCTTCCCTGGGCCACATTGGAAAAATAAGAATTGTCTTGGGCCACACATAAAATACACTAACATGAATGATACCTGTTGAGCTTTAAAAAAATCACAAAAAAACCCCTCATAGCGTTTTAAGAAAGTTTACAAAGTTGTGTTGAACTGCATTCAAAGCCATGCTGGGCCACATGAGCCCCACAGGCCACAGGTTGGACAAGTTTGGATTAGATAAACCGTAAGATTTTATGCCAAGTCCTTTTCTCTATCAGTAAAGATTATTGTTTATTTTAATGTCTATTACTCAATTGAAATTCATAGAAACAATAGTTGTTTCTAAAATTTTTAGTATTCTATTTTGTAATCTTTGTAAAGGTCCTATTTCTGGGTTAAGAATATCTTTTTCATTTTTTTTTAAGGCTCATACATGCAGACCTGCAAACTTGATTAGACAGACCTTACTAGCTTTATTCTTTGACAATTTTGAATGAGTAATTGTTCTTATTTTGAAAGATATTAGCAATGACTCTAAATTTAATGAGTCTCCCTTAGGTTGTAAAGTCAATTGACGTAGATTTGCTGATTTTATGAATGAAGACAGCTGTGTTCTGATGAACAATTTATACTTGCAATTTCTTTTTCTTTTTCTTTTCTTTTTTTTTTTTTCTTTTTTTTTTGAGATGGAGTCTTGTTCTGTCACCCAGGCTGAAGGTCAGTGATGGAATCTCGGCTTACTGCTACCTCTGCTCACTGCAATCTCTGCCTCCCAGGTTCAAGTGATTCTCCTGCCTCAGCCTCCTGAGTAGCTGGGACTACAGGCGCACACCACCACACTTGGCTAATTTTTGTATTTTTAGTAGAGATGTGGTTTCACCATATTGGTCAGACTGATCTCGAACTCCTGACCTCGTGATCCGCCTGCCTCAGGCTCGCAAAGTGCTAGGATTACTGGTGTGAGCCACCATGCTCCGCCCCATATTTGCAATTTCTTTTCATTACTGGCAGACTTTCCCCCCATTTACCTACATTGGCTTTAAATTTCCTTAGTCCATTTCTCTGCAGCTTTGTGTAGTAACAGTCTGGTCTCCTCTATACATGCTCTTCAAAAATTTCATCTATTTAAACTCATTTTCTTTGTAGGAGGTAAATGAATTCTTTTCAAGGCAATCAAACCCATATTTATTCTCTGAAAATCCTGGAAACTCTGGCCATTTTAATCAACATTCTTCCTCATTTGCTATGTGTTAGTCCCAGTGGGGTCTCCAGGTGAACAAGTCCCTAAGGAGCTCAAATGGGGAAAGAGTCACACATATCAACGTTTCACAGCTAAAGTGATTTGGTGACAGTGAATGCAATGTGGAGCACAGAGAACAGAGTGACAAATAATGGCATTTTCTGAGCTAAGTGGTCCCAGTCCTCTCTTCTCCTTCCTCCCCACACCTACTTAGCATGATGCTCCTCTCCTGGCCTGTGTGTCCGAAGAGATGGAGCTCCCTCTTCCCTCAGATTCCAATAAAGGGTTACCATGATTGCTTATTGAATAGAGGGGCAGGCTTCCAACATGTCTCATGCCCTCCAGCTCTAAATGAGACAGACTAAATTCATGGTGAGTGTGGTCAGGAGGTGAGGAGCTCCCTTTTTTCACACAGCCCCTACTAGTATGAGGTAGGTCCGCAGGTGCAGCTGCCTGAGAATAGTGGAAGCCAATTGCCTTCACCCAAGCTCACTCATAGTGCAGAGGTTCCAAGCAGGGACAGTCAAGCCAGGAAAACAAAAGGCTACCACCCTGTTCACTGTACAGAAAGCAACTCAGAGATTTAGCCCAGAGAGAGAAAGTCTATAAGGAAAAAGAGCTCTGAAGTTCTCCACAAAGAATCTAAGTGTGTTTGAATAAATTTTTTAATTCGATAACGTTTAACATCTGAAAATCAATTAACGTAATATAGCTCATCAGTAGAATTAAGTAACTCCGCATGATCATCTTAATAGAGGCAGAAAAAGCATTTGACAAAATTCAATACCACTTCATGATAAAAAACATTTGATAAACTAGAAAGAGAAGGGAGTATTCTCCACTTGATAAAGGGCAACTGTAATAAATTCCACAGCTAACATCATATTTAGTGTTAAAAGACTGGGTACTTTCCCCCTAAAATTAGGTACAACACATGATTTTCTGCTCTTACCACTTCTACTCAATATTGTATTGGAGATAGTGTACAGGCAGTAAAATTTCACTAAATACTGCTCACATGTCCTTCAAAAAAGTTACATCTGCAACTACCATGAAAGTATTAGAATGCTTCTTTCTTTATCCCATCTAAAACATTTTTGCCTCTACAATCTGTGAAAAAATGGTTATATGTTGTGATTTTAATTTGAATTGATTTAATTATAATTAAAGTTGGGAATTCTAAATTTTTACTTATTTTTAAATTTTTTATTGAAACAGGTCTCACTGTTGCCCAAACTGGATTGCAGTGGCACCATCCTAGTTCCCTGCAGCCTTCAACTCCTGAGCTCAAGCAATCCATCAACCTCAGCCTCCTGAGTAGCTGGAACTACAGGCACGTGCCACCATGCCTAATTTTTGTATTTAGGTTGGGCATTTTAAAATCTGACATCTATTTTCAATAGTACTTTTGCAAACTGCCTGTTTATATCTACCTATTTTTATTTGCTGTTTTTCTGTATTGATTTAAGAAAAGTGATATATATTAAAAACTTTATATATTGTATATAAACATGTTTTGCATGCTTTTTTTTTAGTTTGTCTTTTGACTTTTCTCATGATATATATTTTTAATATCCTAAATATTCGTTAAGTATATTGGTCTTCTGTATTTTGTATCTTGCTTAGAAAGGGCTGTTTGTTTTTAAGGCTTAAAAAATAAATCACTTACTTTAAGAAAAATATTTATATTTTGGTTCATTCAAAATTGTTTTATAAAGATGGGGATAGGAATCTAACTCCCTTTGTCTCCTGTCAAATAGTTGATCAGTTTATCCCTAATGATTATTTGTCTAGCAATCTGGATGATTTCTGGAGATTCCTCAAAGTCTAACAGTTTACAATTCTAAAAGTTAAGGATTATAATTAATCTCTGATAAATCAATGGGAATGGCAAAGACTAAGTTTTTGATTTTAAGCAGATATGAACACTTTATTAACAGATTCATCATGTGGATGGGTTGGGAATATAGACTCTTGAGACCATCAATTTCAAATTCCATCTTCGCCACTTACTAGCCATGTGATGATTGGCATGTTACCCTCCCTGTGCCTCAGATTCTCTAGCTGTAAATCAAGGATAATAGTAGCATCTAAATCATAAGACCATCTTGGACATTCAATGGGTTAATGTATGAGTTCAAGTATTATCTAAAACACTTCCAGGCAGAGAGTAACTGCTACATAAAAGTTATTATTATAAAAATTATTACATTATTATTACTAAAATAGTTAGAAAGCAAACAGCCTATTTTATGAATTATGACACTCATTGCAGCCATGTTGGTCAATCCTGCTCATGGTGGGTGTCTATGATTCCATGATTCCATGATTTCTTCTAAGAAATAAACCTGCCTGAAACCATTCTGTGTCTTCCTGCCTCTAATCTATAAGGAGACAAAAGAGAGTGGCGATGCTGGTAGTTCTGTCACAGGTGAACTATTGATTTTTCAATAAATAAATGTAAATATAAAATAAAGCATAAATACTGCTTTCCAGAAAAGTTCACACAGTGAATAGTTAAATGTCTGCCACTGGATTCGTGTCATTTCCGTTTTTCAGGGGGTTGAGGGCTGTGCAGTGAGCTCTAGACCCAGAACCCAAATCAGTGCATAGGCAATGCATCTTCCAGCCTCGACTTTCTGATGGCATCACCACGGATCTACATCACCTCCTCATACAAAGCAAACAACTACACTTAAAATTATTGGACGATCACAAGAGAAGTTAAAATTTACCTACCTTCCAAATGAAACACTTACGATGCAAAAACTAGGCTAAATTTCCTTCTCCCTCTTGTAAGGTAACTATTTTATTAGCAATTATCACAATCTTCCAATTGCTCTCTTGCCTCTGTCAACAAATACTGTTTTTATCGTTTTTGTATCATTTCACCAGCCTTTTTAGCACAGCAACTGGTCCCATGGAAGGAACTCAAATATTTTTTGGATAAATTTGTAAAACTATTAGTAAAGCTGAAAATACTGGCTACTGTTAAGCATTTCATCAATGCCTACTTAGTGTTTTTGTTGAAGTTTGATACTGCAGTGTTTATAAATAAAGATTAAAGAAATTTGTAAGCTCTGAGCTTATTGAAAATATGAATGTTTTCTTATTTACATCTGTATTCTCAAGTTCTCCTACAATTCCAGGTATATACATAATAGGTGCACAAAAATGTTATAAAATTCATGCACAACCTGACCACTTATTGAAAATTATCTGATACAGCTAATAATAACAACAATTTAAAATAGTTGTTGACATTTCTTAAGGTCTTTTTATAATTCACTGTGAGTGGTGATATAAGTAGTTAAATAATAAATTATCTTATTTAACCTTGAAACAAATCTAGGAAATAGGTATTATTATTCACATTTTACAAATAAAACATTGATATTTAAAGGGAAAATAAGTTGCCCTTGGTCGTACAGTTGGTTTATAGTAAATTGTTGACTCAACACTAGATCTATTAGATAATAAAATTTTTGCCAGCAACCACTCTGTGATATCTCTTGTTAATATCACCTAAACATTGCAGAGCACTGAATGACACTAATGGATCCTTGGGTCCTTAGGACTTTCAGCTTTTTCTTTAAGTTTGAATTCTCATCAGGGATTGTCTTGACAGTTTGTCAAGATGAATTTGAATTTTTAATGGAAAAAAAAATGACTTCACCTCCTTTTCATTTAGGGTACAAATAAAATTTACCTAAATAGCATAGCTAAATGGTTAAGTCCATGGGCTTGGAAATCAGGGCTGAAATTCTGGCATTTGTTGCTGAGAGTATTAGCAAGTTGCTTAACCTCTCTATACCTGAGTTTGTCCCTATGCAAAATGCAAATATCAATAGGCTGTCTCTTATAGAGCTATTATGTAGATAAAAATGAATGAATATGTGTAAAATGCTTAGAACAGTGTCTGTGCCTAAGTCCTCTGCAAATGTTAGCTGTCATTATTGTTGTTATTATTGAGAGCTCAAAGTAGCTCACTTTAGAGACACTATAGCCTAGTGGCTAGGACTCCCTGGGTTTGAATGCAGCCATTACTAGATAGGTGGCCTTGGGAAAGTTATATCTCTCTGTGCCTCAGTTCCCCTAACTACAAAATGGGGAGTATTTTTACTACCTACCTAAGAAATTTGTTGTAGAGAATGGGTGGATTAACATATGTGAAGTGCTTAGAATAGTGCCTCACATGAGTAAGCACTAGCTATTATTGTCTAGCTTTGTTATTGTCACTGCTTCAGTAACCACCTTTTCCATGTTGGCAAGAACTCCTCTCTTTTATTGCCTTAGTGATGCCGTCTCCTGACAAATCCCTTCAGCACTTTCTTATGTGCGATGGGCCAGACCAGGTAAGGGCCTGCCTCACCTACTGGAGCCAGCTCAGGTGTCCTGCCAAGGCCAGGGATCTGCATCACTTTCAGATTGTTTCAGAGTGAGTCCTGGCATTGCTGCTACCAAGGTGTATTTTTATTGCAGCCTGTATTAGTTTCCTAGGGATGATGTAAGAAAGTATCACAAAATTGGTGTCTTAAAGCCACTTACATACACAAAAATGTATCCTACAGGCAACAAGTCAAAATCAAGCTGTCAGCTGGGCCACACCCCTCTGAATGCTCTATGGAAACATTTTTCTCATCTCAGATTCTAGTAGCTCCAGTCATTGCTTGGCTTGTGGCTGTAGAACTGTAATCTCTGCCTTTGTCTTCACATGACTTTCTGCTCCTCTTCCTGTGCCTCTCCTTTGTGTGTCTCTTATCAGGACACGTGTCATTGAATTTAGGACCCATCTGGTTAACCCATCAAGATTCTTACTTACACTCACAAAGCTCTCTTTTCAAATAAGTTTATGTGCATAGGTTCCAGGAAGTAGGAGGAGGACATATATTTTGGAAGGATCACCATTAAACTCACTACACTGTTGTAACAAATTATAAACTTAATGGCTTAAAACAATACAAATGTATTGTCTTGCAGTTGTGTATGTCAGAAGTCTGAGACTAGTTTCATTGGGCTAAAATCAAGATGCTGTCAAGGCCTGTTCCTTTCTGGAGGCTTTCTGGATTCTGGAGTGAATCTGTTTCACTGCTGATTCCACTTTCTAGAAGCTGCCCGTGTTTTTTGTTTGTTTGTTTGTTTTCCGTTCATGGCCTCCTTCCCCTGTCTTTAAAGCCAGCAATATTGCATCTCTCTGACCCTTTTTCTTTCAACACATATGTTCTTGACTGCAGATAGGAAAGATTTTCCAATGTTAAGGACTCATGATTAGATTGGCCCACCTGGATAATCCAAGATAATCTCCTTATCTCAATGACCTTAAGTTAACCACATCTGCAAAATCTCCTTCGTCATGTAAGGTAACATACTCAGAGGTTTCAGAGATCAGGGCATAGATATCTTTAGGGACTCAGTATTCTTCCATCTGCACTAGGCCTGGGACCCAGTGTTACTTCAGAACTATCTTCGAAGACGTATTTAGAGACCAGTGAATGCCAGTGCCCTCCTAGGAACAGAAGATAATGTCTTCATTAACCGGAGACAGCAGATAAGCCCCACACAACCAGACATGTACCTTATCAGAGCAAAAGCCTCTGCTGTGCTAGTCATTTCTGCTCATCTCTGTTTCCAATATAAGCTCCTGATGAAACCTGAACAGACTAAAAAGATTTTACTTTATTAAACATATCATTCGATCATGTCACAGTGGTCCCTCATGGTGCCATAATAGTAAGCAATTATTCCTCAGGACTGATCATCATCACCTATAACAAATTCATTCCACTAGTATTACAGTTCTTTAAATGCATTGACATAAACATTTACCTAAGGGGCAAGGTGACCACTAGGATGGCTGTATTGAAACAGGCTCCTGGTGTCCCCTGACTCATGGACTCTGAATTATTAATCTCCCTTCCACTACAGTTTGTAGTTAAGGCAACACAACATGTCCGGTTTCTTTTCATAGAAGTGACATTTCCTGGCTAGGGCTATTTGATAAAGTTTATCCTGGTCTGACTGAAAAGATTTTAAAAATTGAACTTTTGTAGGTTCTATGAAGATGATTTCGTTTCAAATTGTTATTTTAATAATTTAGCCAGAATTAGTTTCTATGCATGAAACTTAGAAAACCATCTGATAGAGAAATTTTTTCAGTCTGCTCAAACTGCTAGACTTCAGTATAGAAAAAGATTTAGATTTTCAATGTGATGTAAAATCTCTTAGACAATTCCACTTTGCCTCCATATGTTGAAATATTTTAATTATAATATTGCCGTTTTTCATTAAGTAGCATGATCTAATATGTTATTTCCTTTTGATGTCTATTTAGTATGTGGACCAACTGAAACATACAAACAAACAAACAAAAACCCAGAAGATATATTTGGTCTAAAGCATGCCAAAAGTAACACAGATTGGCTATAGCACATCACAAGAGTGACTTTAAGGTCTATTGCAATGACTTTCTGCAATTTGATCAACCTCTCTGGGTATCAGTTTATAAACTTTTTATTGTAACAAACAAGGGAGATGAAATCAAATACATGTAAAAAATATGCTATTGTGTCTCTAATTTAGTAGGTGCTTGATAAATGCCTGACTGTTGAACTAACATAAATTTTGATAAAATTATTATTTTGTATGATTACTTATAATTTTCAAGAGTAAGTTGAAAGAGTATTTTGAAAGAAGTCAAAATTGTATAGAACTGATCATTGGATTCAGAATGTTTACTGTACATAATTAGCATGTTATAAAGGGTAATAATAAAGCTACAAATTCTAGATTCCATATCAAAACTGGCCTTCCTACTAGTTAGGTATATAAAAATGACTCTTTTACTTTTTAAAAACATTTCTCTTTTATAAAGAAAGAACTGTGAGCTAGAGGGCTGCCTGGTGAACCAAATGAGCTTAAGTGCTTAATTTATTACACTACTGCTTCTCTTAATCCGTACAGTGCACCTCTACATTGACCTAAATGGGCAGAGAGAGTCAAGCCTGAGGTGTATATCTTTAACACTTATAATTCTTATTTTTAAAATTTTTAAATTTTTTTATTATACTTTAAGTTCTAGGGTACATGTGCACAATGTGCAGGTTTGTTACATATGTATACATGTGCCATGTTGGTGTGTTGTACCCATTAACTCATCGTTTACATTAAGTATCTCTCCTAATGCTATCCCTCCCCCCTACCCCCTCCCCACAATAGGACCCAGTGTGTGATGTTGCCCTTCCTGTGTCCAAGTGATCTCAATGTTCAATTCCCACCTATGAGTGAGAACATGCGGTATTTGGTTTTCTGTTCTTGGGATAGTTTGCTGAGAATGATGGTTTCCAGTTGCACCCATGTCCCTACAAAATACACGAACTCATCCTTTTTTATGGCTGCATAGTATTCCATGACGTGTATGTGCCACATTTTCTTAATCCAGTCTATCACTGATGGACATTTGGGTTGATTCCAAGTCTTTGTTATTGTGAATAGTGCCGCAATAAACATACGTGTGCATGTGTCTTTATAGCAGCATGACTTATAATCCTTTCAGTATATCCCCAGTAATGGGATGGCTGGGTCGAATGGTATTTCTAGTTCTAGATCCTTGAGGAATCGCCACACTGTTTTCCAGAATGGTTGATCTAGTTTACAGTCCCACCAACAGTGTAAAAGTGTTCCTATTTCTCCACATCCTCTCCAGCACCTGTTGTTTCCTGATTTTTTAATGATTGCCATTCTAACTGGTGTGAGATAGTATCTCATTGTGGTTTTGATTTGCATTTCTCTGATGGCCAGTGATGATGGGCATTTTTTCATGTGTCTGTTGGCTGTATGAATGTCTTCTTTTGAGAAATGTCTATTCATATCCTTTGCCCACTTTTTGATGGTGTTGTTTTTTTTCTTGTAAATTTGACTGAGTTCTTTATAGGTTCTGGATTATTAGCCCTTTATCAGATGAGTAGATTGCAAAAATTTTGTCCCATTCTGTAGGTTGCCTGTTCACTCTGATGGTAGTTTCTTTTGCTGTGCAGAAGCTCTTTAGTTTAATGAGATCCCATTTGTCAATTTTGGCTTTTGTTGTCATTGCTTTTTGTGTTTTAGACATGAAGTCTTTGCCCATGCCTATGTCCTGAATGGTATTACCTAGGTTTTCTTCTAGGGTTTGTATGGTTTTAGGTCTAACATTTAGTCTCTAATCCATCTTGACTTAATTTTTGTATAAGGAGTAAGGAAAGGTTCCAGTTTCAGCTTTCTACTTATGGCTAGCCAATTTTCCCAGCACCATTTATTAAATAGGGAATCCTTTCCCCATTTCTTGTTTTTGTCAGGTTTGTCAAAGATCAGATGGCTGTAGATGTGTGGTATTATTTCTGAGGACTTTGTTCTGTTCCATTTGTCTAGATCTCTGTTTTGGTACCAGTACCATGCTATTTTGGTTGCTGTAGCCTTGTAGTATAGTTTGAAGTCAGGTAGCATGATGCCTCCAGCTTTGTTCTTTTGGCTTAGGATTGTCTTGGCAATGCAGGGTTTTTTTTTGGTTCCATGTGACCTTTAAAGCAGTTTTTTCCAATTCTGTGAAGAAACTCATTGGTAGCTTGATGGGGATGGCATTGAATCTATAAATAACCTTGGGCAGTATGGCCATTTTCACGATATTGATTCTTCCTATCCATGAGCATGGTATGTTCTTCCATTTGTTTGTGTCCTCTTTTATTTCACTGAGCAGTGGTTTGTAGTTCTCCTTGAAGAGGTCCTTTACATCCCTTGTAAAGTGGATTCCTAGGTATTTTATTCTCTTTGAAGCCATTGTGAATGGGAGTTCATTCATGATTTGGCTCTCTGTTTGTCTGTTACTGGTGTATAAGAATGCTTGTGATTTTTGCAAATTGATACTGTATCCTGAGACTTTGCTGAAGTTGCTCATCAGCTTAAGGAGATGTTGGGCTGAGACAATAGGGTTTTCTAAATATACAATCATGTCATCTACAAAGAGGGACAATTTGACTTCTTCTTTTCCTAACTGAATACCCTTGATTTCTTTCTCTTGCCTGATTGCCCTAGCCAGAACTTCCAACACTATGTTGAATAGGAGTGGTGAGAGAGGGCATCCTTGTCTTGTGCCAGTTTTCAAAGGGAACGCTTCCAGTTTTTGCCCATTCAGTATGATATTGGCTGTGGGTTTGTCATAAATAGCTCTTATGATTTTGAGATATGTTCCATCAATACCAGATTTATTGAGCGTTTTTAGCATGAAGGGCTGTTGAATTTTGTCAAAGGCCTTTTCTGCATCTATTGAGATAATCATGTGGTTTTTGTCTTTGGTTCTGTTTATATGCTGGATTGTGTTTATTGATTTGCATATGTTGAACCAGCCTTGCATCCCAGGGATGAAGCCCACTTGATCATGGTGGATAAGCTTTATGATGTGTTGCTGGATTTGGTTTGCCAGTATTTTATTGAGGATTTTTGCATTGATGTTCATCAGGGATATTGGTCTAAAATTCTCTTTTTTTATTGTATCTCTGTCAGGCTTTGGTATCATGATGATGTTGGCCTCGTAAAATGAGTTAGGGAGGATTCCTTCTTTTCTATTGATTGGAATAGTTTCAGAAGGAATGGGACTCACATAGACTCAAAATAAAGGGATGGAGGAAGATCTACCAAGCAAATGGAAAACAAACAAACAAAAAAGGCAGGAGTTGCAATCCTAGTCTCTGATAAAATAGACTTTAAACCATCAAAGATCAAAAGAGACAAAGAAGGCCATTACATAATGGTAAAGGGATCAATTCAACAGGAAGAGCTAATTATCCTAAATATATATGCACCCAATACAGGAGCACCCAGATTCATAAAGCAAGTCCTTAGAGACTTACAAAGAGACTTAGACTCCCATACAATAATAATGGGAGACTTTAACACCCCATTGTCAACATTAGACAGATCAACCAGACAGAAAGTTAACAAGGATATCCAGGAATTGAACTCTACTCTGCACCATGCAGACCTAATAGATATCTACAGAACTCCGCACCCCAAATCAACAGAATATACATTCTTCTCAGCATCACATCGCACTTATTCCAAAATTAACCACATAATTGGAAGTAAAACACTCCTCAGCAAATGTACAAGAACAGAAATTATAACAAACTGTCTCTCAGACCACAGTGCAATCAAACTAGAACTCAGGACTAAGAAACTCAGTCAAAACCGCTCAACTACATGGAAACTGAACAACCTGCTCCTGAATGACTACTGGGTACATCTCGAAATGAAGGCAGAAATAAAGATGTTCTTTGAAACCAATGAGAACAAAGATACAACATACCAGAATCTCTGGGACACATTTAAAGCAGTGTGTAGAAGGAAATTTATAGCACTAAATGTCCACAAGAGAAAGCAGGAAAGATCTAAAATTGACACTCTAACATCACAATTAAAAGAACTAGAGAAGCAAGAGCAAACACATTCGAAAGCTAGCAGAAGGCAAGAAATAAGTAAGATCAGAGCAGAACTGAAGGAGATAGAGACACAAAAAACCCTCCAAAAAATCAATGAATCCAGGAGTTGGTTTTTTGAAAAGATCAACAAAATTGACAGACTGCTAGCAAGACTAATAAAGAAGAAAAGAGAGAAGAATCAAATAGACGCAATAAAAAATGATAAAGGGGATATCACCATCGACCCCACAGAAATACAAACTACCATCAGAGAATACTATAAACACCTCTACTCAAATAAACTAGAAAATCTAGAAGAAATGGATAATTTCCTGGACACTTACACTCTTCCAAGACTAATCCAGGAAGAAGTTGAATCCCTGAATAGACCAATAGCAGGCTCTGAAATTGAGGCAATAATTAATAGCCTACCAACCAAAAAAAGTCCACGACCAGAGGGATTCACAGCTGAATTCTACCAGAGGTACAAGGAGGAGCTGGTACCATTCCTTCTGAAACTATTCCAATCAATAGAAAAAGAGGGAATCCTCCCTAACTCATTTTATGAGGCCAACATCATCCTGATATGGACATAAATTCCATAGAGAAAGTAGATCAGGGCAAAGGCAGGACATTTTACACTGGGTAATCAGGAGAGTCTTGTATGAGAAGATGGAATTTGAACTGAAGTATGACAAAGAGGAAACATATGATCAACTGTGGAATTACAGTCTACACAGAAAGAGAAGTACAAGCTGATTACTTAGATATGCCTTTGGGAAAGGTGGTCAGTTTATTTGAGAATGATTCAAAAGAGAATGGTTCAAGTTTATAACTGCCAGCCCTAGTAGACAAAAACAGTATGACCAGTTATATTTGAAGGAGCTGTCATGACCCATATTATTTAGTGTATTTTAACTGCAGTGGAAAGCACCAGACGATTTTAAGCAGGACCGACATAAACTGGTTTTTAAGTTAAATAATATAGAATAACTGAATTCAGAAAACAGATTAAATTCCTATAAACTAAAATCTGGATGGCTTCATGTCAGTGACCTTTTTGAGACGTGTTCATGAGAGAAGTGAAAAGGCAGGAATGTACATGGTGGATTCAGACAATAGGAAGTCAGCCTGGCTCTAGTCAAAGATTTTTGACAAACCGAATATAAAGGTAGGCTTTTTATAGTCTAAGAAGGGCCTTGAATGACAACAAAAGTGTAGTTTATTTTGATAGGCGCTGGTAGACAAGACAAAATTACTGCAATGGATCAGATCCAGACCAAGTGTGTCGAGTGGCAATAAAAAGCATCAAGATTTCTGTTTTCCACAGTATGGCAGACTAGAAATTCTGAGATACCTATCTGATAGAAGCTCAGGGGATGAAGAGTGGAATAAAGATCATTTTTATTTGTTGCATTTCAGGTGCAAATAAAAATATTAAACTTAACTTCCTTTTAAAGAGTTGGAGATGAACTTCTGGAGCCTAGAAGAGATCCTGATTAGATATGGAGATTTAGTTCTTAAACCTACAAAAGTAAGTGTTATCTCCAAGTGATTGTAGCAGCAAAGAGCAACAGTCTGAGTTAGTAAAAATTATACATAATAAATAGTAAAAAAAAAAAAGGTGGTGAACACACAAACTTCAGACAGAGAGGTCTTTAAGAAGCATTAAATTAGCATTCAGCAATTCATTTCTTATGCCTCACATTTGGTAGGTGCTAACTTAATCTTTGTTGAAAAGGTCCTAAGAGCTGTCAATTAGTTCCATCTGTGTTGTAAATTATTCATAGAATAAAAATTAAGTTACCACAATTTTTTTTTTTTTTTTTTTTTTTTGAGACGGAGTCTCGCTCTGTCACCCAGGCTGGAGTGCAGTGGCCGGATCTCAGCTCACTGCAAGCTCCGCCTCCTGGGTTCACGCCATTCTCCTGCCTCAGCCTCCGGAGTAGCTGGGACTACAGGCGCCGCCACCTCGCCCGGCTAGTTTTTTTTTTTTGTATTTTTTAGTAGAGACGGGGTTTCACCCTGTTAGCCAGGATGGTCTCGATCTCCTGACCTCGTGATCCGCCCGTCTCGGCCTCCCAAAGTGCTGGGATTACAGGCTTGAGCCACCGCGCCCGGCCCCTTACCACAATTTTTAATTTGACATATTTAGAACTTTTATTAAAAATTAAAGATAAGAGTTTTCTAGTTATCAACAATTCTTATTTAAAACCCAGTGTTGGCCGGGCGCGGTGGCTCACGCCTGTAATCCCAGCACTTTGGGAGGCTGAGGCGGGTGGATCACGAGGTCAGGAGATCCAGACCATCCTGGCTAACACGGTGAAACCCCGTCTGTACTAAATATATATATATATAAAATACAAAAAATTAGCCAGGCGTGGTGGCGGGCGCCTTTAGTCCCAGCTACTCGGGAGACTGAGGCAGGAGAATGGTGTGAACCCTGGAGGCAGAGCTTGCAGTGAGCCGAGATCGCGCCACTGCCTTCCAGCCTGCGCGACAGAGCAAGACTCTGTCTCAAAAAATAAAATAAAATAAAATAAAATAAAATAAAATAAAATAAAACCCAGTGAATTCAAGAGGTTATATTTTATAGCATTAATTTTATCTATAATGAATATTCAAAGACACTTACATGAAAGTATAAACCTCTCACCTAGATGTTATATTTATAGGTCATAAAACACCAAATTGAAGTACAAGATAGCAGTAGAACGACGTCTGATAAACTAACAAGGTCGACAATATTAATATAAAGGTCTCAGCTGAATTTGCCCATTTGGTAATGCTTGGAAAGCAAGACGTGAACTGTTGGGAAATTGTTAGGTACTGAGATACAATTACTTTAACCAATAATGTTGTTTCGTTTGGATTTCTTTAGTCCAGAAAGCATGTGAAATAATCCTAGCATCACTTTGTGGTTATGCTCTTCCGTCAGACTTGGTTCTATAGTTAATACCAGTAGTTCCCTAGAGAGGCGATATACCACCATGGGACTCTTGGCATTGTTTGGAGACATTTTGTCACTCTTCAGGGTGGAGAGAAAGTTGGAGATGGGGTGGGAGAGAATGGATGCTACTGGAATATAGTGGTAGAGGTCAAGGATGCTTTGAAACATACTACAAGGTTCAAACAACTCCTTTCATGATAAAGAATTTTCCTACCCTAAATGTCAATAGTGTCAAAGCTGAAAAATCCTGCATATCAGTGTCATGGTCCCAGACGCAGTCATAAAACAGACCTGAGTCAAAACTTTCTTTTACAGAAATTAAAAGTTTTTAGCCAGTGCTGAGATGTTGAGGTTTCTTGGGCTCAGAACAATTCTTACCTGTGTGATTTACAGTGCAGGCCACTTTCTTTCAAATGCACTGTATTCCTGAAAATGTACAACAAACTTAAACATATTTGTGTGTTTCAACCATGGGACTTTGTTTCCAAAAAAGCTAAAAAAAAATTCTTTTAAAAATCCCTCATCACACCTCCTTTGTTACATGCCGTCACAGTATATTCGTGGCATTTTATTCATGTTCTTTAATTTCCCCATTCTTCCGCCAAGGAATAGGTAGTCTCCCAGCTTAAAAGCAATGAGTACCGCTGGCTAAAAATGATTTGCTGTTGGCAGGCCTATTGTTTTCTATATTTGCAGCCATTTTAAATGTATGATACCTATGATTTTCCTCACTAGTATCAACACTTATTACTTCCATATTCACTCCTGTTTTAAAAGGCAGCAATTTTCAAGCTCTTTTCATAGCAACAACTTTTTAAAACAAAATCTTGTATTAAGTCTTAAACATAAATATAAATTTTATGTTTTAAAAATTAAAAATCCCTACTTCCTACTTCATCACTCTCACCCCCTTTTCCCACCTTCCTAAACAAGCAACACCTTTGAAAAGTTTTGGGGTTATAAAAAACAATGTCAAAAAGACATTATAATAATACATTGAAATAATGGCATAAACATTGTTCTACTACTGACAAAGACACTGATGCTGCCAAAACTGAATTTTTGGCTGTCAGACAGCAAGCCATGTGTCAAATTCAACTGTTCTATCTTGAGCAGATGTATGGAAATCTAAGTCTGGCATACAAGAGTTCCTTTGGGAGTATCATTTAATAATATTTGATAGCATAAGTTGCTCAGAACTTGATTATATGAGTTGGATGCAGTGATACACACCTGTGATCCCATCTACGTGGGAGGCTGAGGGAGGAGGGTCACTTGAGCCCAGGAGTTCTAGTCTATCTAGTCTAGCTTGGGCAACATAGTGAGACTCCATTTAAAAAAAAAAAAAAAAGTTGATTGTTTATTAATGGGAATTACCAGTTTCTCTTGGCCTTTACTAAACTTTAATGAACTTGCATTTTTGCTGTTGTTCAATTAATTTTCCTAAATTTGCTTCTTGACTTTGCCAGCTCACCTTCTTTCTGATAAGGATGCAGTCAGACACCCTCCTATTTAGCAAGACTTCCATTGCTGGTCCCTTGTCATTCATGTCCTGCATGACACATAGAGGAAAAATGACATTGAGATTATTCAGTTAAGAGGAGTGTCTTAAGTTTCATGGTGATAAAAAGAAAAATTATCTTTGAAAAAAATATTTAGCTTTTATTTTTGCCAATAGCATATTTCAAAGTAAAACTGTTAAAGCTAAGGGTAACAATTTAACCTAACAATGTATGAAATAAAAAATAATCAATAAGAGAATAGTTAAATTTAATTTTTATTTGCATATCAAAACTTTTTCAGATAGAGGATTTAAAAGGAGCACAGCCATCCAAGACCTATGCTTTTGTCTTTTGCTACATTTTCTTCTCTCACATTTTAAATCCTACTTATGTCTTGCTCCTTAGTGAAAGTACAGATAATAGTGAAGATTGAAATATCTAGGACCAAGACATATCTCTCCTATTAAAATTCATTTGTCAAATATGTCATGAACATTTCTTAGATGCATTGCTCATAGTAGGCAAAATGAAGCAAATAACTCTAAGATTTCTGCATCCAACCAACATAACTCAGTGCCTACATTGGACCAGGTACTGCTCTAGTTATCTGGAGTACAACAGTAAGAAAAAAAGAGTCTTTGTTTTTATGGATCTATATTCTAGTGGAGGATGTGATATGATTCATGCCAACTAGGAGTTTTTGAGAAATAGTTATCCTAAAGAACAACCAAAAATAAGAAGTTGAGTCCCTCCTGGATGCTCTCTAACTATACATGGCTATAATGTTGGTTGTATGCAGAAATATTATGCCTATACATATGGCTATTACATTGGTTGGATGCAGAGTTTATTTGCTTCATTTTACTTATTATGAGCAATGCGTCTAAAAAATGTCAAAAATGCTGCAGGCAGAGAGTACAGCTTACCATAGGTAACAAAGTATCTATGAACTCAAATGCTCGATGAATGAATATGTGGCACATAGAAGAAAGACAGCATGTCAAGTTTTGGAATAGTTTAGATAATTTTGTAAAAGATGTGAAACTCAGGCTGCTATTTAGGACACAGGCAGGCTTTAGTTTGATGGAAAGAAGCAAAGTAAGGGCAAAGTGAAGTCTTTTTGAAATATGGCATGAATTGAAAAATGGGCAGTGAAATACAAGGTACATGGGGGAGACAGACAAAGGTCACTGGAGCAAGAGAATAGCATATATCTTGTAAAATAGTATATTGATACCTTGTAGGTAATGAACCATTGATGATTAGATACTAGAAAGGAGGAAATGAAATTGCCCAGATATTAAACAACTTCCCTAAGTTTAGTCTACAAATCTGTGCTCTCCCATCATGACCATTTAAATGCATTTTATAAACTGTAAAGCACTGTGCATACTTATGAATCTTGGATCATTTTATAATTCTCTGCAGTGTACAGTCAGACTACTTCGTCTGGGTAACTCTAAGCTATGGTCAAGATCTCTTTAACATGAAGATTTATGATTATTAATATTAAAAATGAGTAATCATTGTGCATATATTTATTCCTAGTTAAATTAAAAGTAAAGATTCATGCAATTCTTCCTTTTTTGAGTCATATTCAAAAAATCAATTTAATTTATTTTTTAAAAATAGAGTTGCATTAATAACGTTCAATAGTATTTCTATTATACTTGAGAAGCCACAACTCATGAGGAAAATGGACTTCAAGAAGCACTTAGGAAGGAATAGTACAGCAATATAAATCGTATTCATGTCCTCCTAGTAAAGCGTTTATGTTTAAAACTCTTACAAATCATGGTTTATAGTAGTTGTTTTAGAATGAGAGATGAGTATATTACTGTACATGTATTTTTATGGCTTTATAAAGTGAAGCACTGCTTAAATATATAAGGGGTCATTATGTCAACTAAATGACTTTTTTTTCCCCTAGAGTAGGTTTTAAGTACGTGATCTTGGTAAACATTTGCTAGCTTATCTTTTTTCTGAATTTAGAGATAATCCTGAAAGAGATATTTCACCATGTTTGATCAACAATGATTAAAATAAAAATAAAAACTCTTTCCTTCTTTCCGTGGGTACCAGGATATTTGAACTTTACACAACTTGTTAAATGAAACCTTTATAACATGAGGAATTTTCTAAATAGGAGCGAGGAATTCCCCACCTGTTAATGAATCTAATTGATCTGCTTTCTACTTATCAACTCTTGAAAATTCTCCATGACACATGTAAAATATATAATCTATCGAGGCGGTAATTATCTGTTAATTATCTAGGAAGGTTCTTGCTAACTCTCCTTCCAACTAACTTAGCAGATTTACTTAGAACTTCTAAGTACTAATTCAGTTTCACTGAACTCAGTGAATATTTGCTAGATCAACTACTGCATGCTAGATACTGTTCTAGCTGGAGATGACAAAGATTAATTATGTCTTAGTTCATTTTCTCAAAGTGTTTCCAATCAAGACAGGAAGCAAGGCGTATATGAATAGCTAGCCAGAATCCAGACCAGGAGCGAGGTATAAATAAACTGCTATGCAGAAACCAAAGGAAAATAATCACTTTCTACATTGGAGACATAAGGCAATTGAGGAAGGATTAATAGAGGTGGCTGCATTCCAGTAAGTTGGGTTTAGATAGGTAGAAAGACACTAAAGAAGCAACATCACACACTGAAGGAAGAACAAGAGCAAAAGCCTTGAGATATGACATTTTGGATCCTTACTCAGTGCTTCCTAATCTTTTCAATTTCCTCCCTAGTAAAGATGATTCATAATGGGTGAGACTTTCCCACTTTGCCCTGCCCTCAATGGTAGCAAGACAGTAGATTCTGAAGTAAGACAGACTTAGGTTCAGATTCCAGCTCTGCACTTACTAGTTATGTGACCTGGGATATGCTACATACTATTTCTGAGCCTTAGTTTTCTTATCTGTGATATAGGAATAGTAATAGTCAACTTAAGAGGCAATTAGGAAAATTGATTTTAAGAACTCCATATAGAGCAGCTACTCAGAAAACTATACAGAGAGATACAACACAAAACAGTATACGCAAATCAAAATGGAAAACTAGAAAAGGTTCAACTAACCCACAGGAAGGCATGAAAAGAGAAACAGGGCAACAAACAAAAGTAAAGAATAAAATAGTTGATGTAAGGATAATAGCCCAAAACTCTAAGTAACCCAGATGTAATTTAACAGGTAAATGGCTAATTAAATGCTGTTACATACCTACCATAGACTATTATTCAAGTTAGAAGGAATGAGCTACTGATACAAATGACAACCTGGAAGAATGTCAAAGGAATTATACTGAGAGAAAAAAGTCACTCCCAACGGTTATACAGGCATACCTTGTTTTATTGTGCTTTGCTTTATTGTACTTTGCAGATTGAGATTTTTTTACAACTTGAAGGTTTATGACAACCTTGTATCAAGTAAGTCTGGTGGCACCATTTTTCCAATGGCATGTATTCACTTTGTGACTCTGTGTCACACTTTGGTAATTCTCTGAATATTTCAAACTTTTTCCTTATTATATCTGTTACGGTGATCTGTAATGAGTAATATTTGATGTCACTATTGTAACTGTTACAGGATACCATAAATTCTGTAGACAACACAGCAAACTTAATTGATAAATGTATGCGTTTTGATTGCTCCATTGATAAGGCTACTCTCCCACCTCCTTCCCTCTCCTTGGGCCTCCCTATTCCCTGAGACACAATATTGAAATTAGGCCAATTTTTTTTTTTTTTTTTTTTTTTGAGGCAGAGTCTGGCTCTGTCGCCCAGGCTGGAGTGCAGTGGCGCGATCTCGGCTCACTGCAAGCTCCGCCTCCCGGGTTCCCGCCATTCTCCTGCCTCAGCCTCCCGAGTAGCTGGGACTACAGGCGCCGCCACCACGCCTGGCTAGTTTTTTGTATTTTTAGTAGAGACGGGGTTTCACTGTGTTAGCCAGGATGGTCTCGATCTCCTGACCTCGTGATCCGCCCGTCTCGGCCTCCCAAAGTGCTGGGATTACAGGCTTGAGCCACCGCGCCCGGCCTGAAATTAGGCCAATTTTAAACTACAATGGCCTCTTATGTGTTCAAGTGAAAGGAAGAGTTGCATGTCTCTCACTTTAAATCAAAAGCTAGAAATATTTAAACGTAGTGAGGAAAGCATATCAAAAGCCAAGACAGACTGAAAACTAGGCCTTCTATGCCAAACACCTGGTCATGTTGTGGAAGCAAAGGAAAAGTTATTGAAGGAAATAAAAAGTGCTACTCCAGTGAATGAACGAATTATAAGAAAGTGAAATAGCCTTATTGCTGAGATGGAGAAAGTCTTAGTGTCTGGATAGAAGATCAAATCAACTATAATACTCTCTTAAGCCAAAAAGTCTAATCCAGGACAAGGCCATCACTGTCAATTATTTCAAGGCTGAGAGAAGTGAGAAAACCACAGAAGAAGCCAGGAATATTGGTTCATGAGGCTTGAAAAAAGGAGCCATCTCCACAACATAAAAGTACAAGGTGAAGCAGCAAGTGCTGATGGAGAAGCTATAGCAAGTATCCAGAAGATCTAACTAAAATTATTGATGAAGGAGGCTAAATTAAACAAAATATTTTCAATGTAGACAAAATAACCTTCTATTGGAAAAAGATGCTATTTAAGACTAGCACAGCTATAAAGGAGAAGTCAATGGCTGACTTCGAAGCTTCAAAAAACAGGCTGACTCTCTTATTAAGGTAATGCAGCTGGTAACTTTAAGTTGAAACCAGTGCTCTTTTACCATTTTGAAAATCCTAGGGCCCTTAAGAGTAATGTTGAATCTACTCTGCCTGTGCTCTATAAATGGAATAACAAAGCCTGAATAACAGGACATCTGTTAACAGCATAGTTTACTAAATATTTTAAGATCACTGTTGAGACTTACTGCCTAGGAAAAAAAGATTTCTTTCAAAATATTACGCTTATTGGCAATAGACCTGGTAATGCAAGAACTCTGATGAAGATAAACAAGGAGATTAACATTGTTTTAATGTCTGCTAACAAAATATCCATTCTGAAGTCCATGGATCAAGGAGTAATTTTGATTTTCAAGTCTTATTATTAAAGAAATACATTTGTAAGCCTATAGCTGTTGTAGATCATATTCCTCTGATAAAACTGAAGAAAATAAATTGAGAAGGACTTACCAGTTCAGATACCATTAAGAACATTCATGGTTCATAGAAAGAGGTCAAAATATCAACATCCACAGGCGTTTGGAATAAGTTGCTTCCAACCCTCGTGAATGACTTTGAGGGTTTCGATACTTCAGTGGAGAATGTAACTGCAGATGTGACGGAAACAGTAAGAGAACTAGAACTAAAAGTGGAGCCTGAAGATGTGACTGAATTGCTGCAATCTCATGACAAAACTTGAACAAATGAGGAGGTGCTTCCTATGAATGAGCAAAATAAGGGATTTCTTGAGATGAAATCTACTCCTGGTGAAGGTGCTATGAACGTTGTTGAAATGACAACAAAGGATTTAGAATATTCCATAAACTGAGTGGATAAAGCAGCACCAGAATTCTGCTACAGGGAAATCCTTCATGGAAGGAAGAGTCACGTGACACTGCAAACTTCATTTTTGCCTTATTTCAAGAAATTGCCACAGCTATCTCAAGCTTCAGCAGCTACCACCCTGATCTGCCAGCAGCCATCAACACTGGGAGAAGCCCCTCCACCACCAAAAAGATCAGAACTTGCTGAAGGCTCAGATAATCATTAGCATTTTTTTAGTAAAAAAAGTATTTTTAATTAAGGTATGTATATGTTTTTAGACATAATGCTTCTGCACACTCAGTAGGTTGTAGTATAGTGGAAACAGAACTTGTATATGCACTGGGAAACCAAAGAATTTGCATGAACTGATTCATTGTGATGTTTGCTTTATTGTGGTGGTCTGGAACCAAACCTATGGTATCTTCAAGGTATACCTATGTAATGTATGATTTTGTTTATATATAATTCTTACAATGACAAAATTATAAAAGTAGAGAACAGTTAAGCCATTGCCATGTGTTACGAATTTGTTATAAAAGGACAACACAAGGGAACCAGTATTTGACTGTGGTGGTTGATAAAAGAATACATACATATGATAAAATTGTATAGAACTATATATACACACACACATGCATATGCACAAGTGAAAGTAAAATTGGGCAAATCTGAATAAAACATGTGTCTTGTCTAAGTGTCAATATCCTGCTTGTGATATTTATACACTAGTTCTATAACCTGTTACCATTAGAAGAAACTGGGTGAAGGATACACAACTATATATAAATCTATATTATCTCAAAACAAAAAGTTTAATTAAAAAAACTAACTCCATACACCCTGCACTAGTTTGTAGGGATGCCATAATGAATACCATAGACTGGGTGGCTTAAATACCAGAAACTTATTTTCTCACAGTTCTGGACACTAGAAGTCCAAGATTACATTGTTGGCAGGTTTGGTGTCTGGTGAGGCCTCTCTTCCTTGGCTTGCAGATTGCAGAACCTGCCTTCTTGTTGTGTCTTGACATGATCTTTGTCTCATATATTCTCCCTATAAAGACATCAGTCACATTGGATTAGGGCCCACCCTAAAGACCTTATTTTAACTTAACCATCTTTAAAAATATCTTATGTTGGCCGGGTGCAGTGGCTCATGCCTCTAATCCCAGAACTTTGTGAGGCCAAGGCGGGCTGATCACTAGGTCAAGAGTTCGAGACAAGCCTGACAAGCATGGTGAAACCACGTCGCTACTAAAAATACAAAAATTAGTGGTGGCGTGCGCTTGTAATCTCAGCTACTCAGGAGGCTGAGGCAGGAGAATCGCTTGAACCTGGGAGGCGGAGGTTGCAGTGAGCTGAGATCATGCCACTGCACTCCAACCTGGGTGACAGAGCAAGAATCTGTCTCAAAAAATATATATAAATAAATAAAATAACAATAACAATAAATAAAATAAAATATCTTATGTTAAAATATGATTATATTCTGAGTTACTGAAGTTTAGAGCTTTAACATATGAATTTTAGGGAAATACAATTCAGCCCATAAAAGACCTACAACAATAAATATCTTAGCAGAATCCATAGGCTAAAAGCTTTGTGACATTGGATTTAACAACGACTTCTTACATATAACGCCAAAAGCGCAGGCAACACAAGATAAATTAGACTATTTCGAAATTAAAATATCTGTGCCCTGCATTTAGGGCACACTCAGAAGAGTAAATAGACAACTCCTGGAATTGGAGAAAATATTTGCACATCATAGATCTGATAAAGGGTTAGTATACAGAATATATAAAGAATTCCTACAAATCAACAACAAAAAATAGATATATTAAAATAGGCAAAGGACTTGAATGGACATTTCTTCAAAGAAAACATACAAATGACCAATGACCGGATAACAAGACACTTAACATCACTAATTATTAGGGAAATGTAAATGAGATGACACCTATGTAATAGAATGGCTATTATTAAAGAAGCAGGAAATAACAAGTGTTGGTGAAGGTGTGGAGAAATTGGAAACCTGTGCACTGTTGGAGGGAAAGTAAATGGCTGCAGACACTGTAGAAAACTAGAAAACAGTATGGTTATTTCTCAAAAAATTTAAACATAGAATTAGAATATGATCCAGCAATTTCACTTCTGGGTATACTCAAAATAATTGAAAGGAGGGACTCAGAGATATTTGCATGCCAGTGTTCATACTAGCATTATACATAATAACCAACTTGTGGAAGTAAAATGAGTGTGCATTAACAGATGAATGGATGAATACGATAGGGCATATAAGTACTCAGCCTTAAGAAGGAAGGAAGTTCTGACATTTTTCACAACATAGATGAACCTTGAAAACATTATGCTAAGTAAGATAACCCAGTACAAAAGGACAAATACTGCATGACTCCACTAAATGAGGTACCTAGGGTAGTCAAATTCATAGAGATTGAAAGTAGAATTGTGATTGCAAGGTTTGGGAGAGGAGGATATATGAAATAATTATTTAATAGGTACAGAATTTTAATTTTGTAAGATGGAAAGAGTTCACGGGTGGATGGTGGTGACAGTAGCACAACAATATGAATGTACTTAATGCCTCTGAATTGCACATTTAAAAATGGCTAAGATGGTAAATTTTATACTACATTTAGTTTCCACAATTAAAATAAATTTAAAATCTATTTTTAAAATCCAAACAAATATCATAGAGATTTGCGCACACAACAGGCCCCTAGAAAACGCTAGCTACCACTTCTTCCTATAAACACTAAGATAGATTTTAGTTTTTTTCATTGGTTTCTTTCTAGGACCCATCTGTCTGCCTCTCTCCTTTCTAAATCTTACTTCTTCAGCCAGAACCTTGAATTTTAATAGAAGAAATATCTTAAAGAATTGGTCAGACTGGGTCCCTGTCACTATACTTCATTATTGTGCATAAAAAACTGAACAGTTGATTAGAGACTATTTTATATATATGGGAAATATGGGATGTGTGTGTGTGTGTGTGTGTGTGTGTGTATATATATATATATATCCTATGTAGATGTAAGAAAGCTGTCTTTTGGTATTAATATACCTCTTTTTAATATGACAGCAAATTTAATCATCCAAGTATGATAAGATAGTAAGTGTTCCCATCTTGTTGCTTGGATACAATGTCATTAATATTCTTGAGATAATGAAAAATGGAAGCAAGTTATTTTCCCCTCTGCAGTAAGAGTTGCATCTAATGGAGAATTTTGCTTTCTGTTATTTTAATGTAAAATATATTCAGTGTTCTTCATATTATATATTAGAGTTAATATACAGCTTGACCACAAGGACTTAATATTAGACTGGACATTTTGCCAGACATAAACTACTCATTCTTTATTCTTGCATTTCTTAAAGAATATCTTGAAGGATTTCAATATAGTTAAAACATTATATTGTTAGGCAACATTTGGGAAGCATTAGATAAGCATTGTTAAGCATTTATTTATGACTGAGCTTTTCAGACATCTTATGCAATAGTTTGTATGTTTTCTCTCTAAGCAGAAGATACAATAAATGGAAGATTTCAAATTTATTTTCTTCCTCTAGCCCTTATTTTTTTAATTGAATCATGTCAGGACCATAAAATGTCCCTTTGGGATGCAGTAAAATTTGGTATTGGGATGAATGAGGATGGGGCAATTTGCCCATGAGGAAATTGAAAACATCTTTATGTTGTTTTTCTCCCCAAAGAGATGAGAAAGGCAAATGTTGTTTTTTTCTTATTTAATGAAAATGTTGGTGTTCTGGAATTGACCCCAGGAAAAATATTGAAAATGTTAGCTTGGTGACTAGCGTTTAACAAGAACCTGCTGAGCATCAAAGACTTTACCTTGTTAGAGAAGAGTAATAGAGTGGTGAAAAAGGGAAGTACACAGGATTGGGAAAGTCTAATGTATTTATTTGAATGCTGCTACATTAATTCATAGCTCAAAATACAGTGAATGGCTTAAGACTATATTGTTTAAAATTGAAAAAGGTAGAGACAGGAAGACATAGTTAAAATAATTAGAAAATGTAACCTAAAAACATCATTTTCAATAGTAACAAAATTTAAAGTACATAGGTATAGTCAAATAAGTGATATACAAGAATAATTCATAGAAAAGTATAAAAAATATAAAGCTTTAATGAAAGACCTTAAAGAAACCTAAATAACTGGCCAGATATCCTATGTTCTAAGAGCACAGAAAACACAATATTATAAAGATGGTAATTTTAAAAAATTGATCTGGGCCTCTCTTCCTTGGCTTGCAGATTGCAGAGGCTACCTTCTTGTTGTGTCTTTACATGGTCTGTGTCTACTATTTTCTCCCTATAAAGACATCAGTCATATTGGATTAGAGCCCACCCTAAAGACCTTATTTTAACTTAACCACCATTTAAAATTCAATTAAAGATTCCATCAAGGTTATCTTAAAAACTTGACAATATAAATCTAAAATTTAAATGAAGATGAGAGGGCTTATAATTGCCTTCTTATCTTCCATTTAAATTGCCAAAATGCTGTTAGAGAAGAAAAATGAAAAAGGAAGACTTATTTTACTAGATAAAAATACTTACAATGTAACTATAGCAATTAAGAATACAATGTAGATGCAAGGACAGAGAAATCAATCAATAGAACTTAGAAACGATCCAAGCATATATGGAACTTTGATATATAGCAGAGATAACATAGTAGATTATTGAAAAAGGAAGGACTATTAAAAAAGAGAGCTGAGGCCGGGCGCGGTGGCTCACGCCTGTAATCCCAGCACTTTGGGAGGCCAAGGCGGGCAGATCACAAAGTCAGAAGATTGAGACCATCCTGGCTAACACGGCGAAACCCTGTCTCTACTAAAAATACAAAAAAAAAATTAGCTGGGCGTGGTAGCGGGCGCCTCTAGTCCCAGCTACTGGGGAGGCTGAGGCAGGAGAATGGCGTGAACCCGGGGGGCGGAGCTTGCAGTGAGCCGAGATTGGGCCACTGCACTCCAGCCTGGGCGACAGAGCGAGACTCTGTCTCAAAAAAAAAAAAAAAAAAAGAAAAAAGAAAAAAAAGAAATGCTCATCATCACTGGCCATCAGAGAAATGCAAATCAAAACCACAATGAGATACCATCTCACACCAGTTAGAATGGCGATCATTCAAAAGTCAGGAAACAACAGGTGCTGGAGAGGATGTGGAGAAATAGGAACACTTTTACACTGTTGGTGGGATTGTAAACTAGTTCAACCATTATGGAGAACAGTATGGCGATTCCTCAAGGATCTAGAACTAGATGTACCATATGACCCAGCCATCCCATTACTGGGTATATACCCAAAGGATTATAAATTATGCTGCTATAAAGACACATGCACACGTATGTTTATTGCAGCACTATTCACAATAGCAAAGACTTGGAATCAACCCAAATGTCCATCAGTGACAGATTGGATTAAGAAAATGTGGCATATATACACCATGGAATACTATGCAGCCATAAAAAAGGATGAGTTTGTGTCCTTTGTAGGGACATGGATGCAGCTGGAATCCATCATTCTTAGCAAACTATCACAAGAACAGAAAACCAAACACCGCATGTTCTCACTCATAGGTGGGAACTGAACAATGAGATCACTTGGACTCGGGAAGGGGAACATCACACACCGGGGCCTATCATGGGGAGGGGGGCAGGGGGAGGGATTGCATTGGGAGTTATACCTGATGTAAATGACGAGTTGATGGGTGCAGCACACCAACAAGGCACAAGTATACATATGTAACAAACCTGCACGTTATGCACATGTACCCTACAACTTACAGTATAATAATAATAAATAAATTTAAAAAAAAAAAAAAAAAAAAAAAAAAAAAAAGAAAGAAAAAAGATTGCTAAGGCCAGGCACGGTGGTCATGCCTGTTATCTCAGCACTTTGAGAGGCTGAGGCAGGCGAATCACTTAGGTCAGGAGTTTTGAGACCAGTTTGGTCAACATGTTGAAACCTTCTCTCTACCAAAAAAGAAAAAAAAAAAAAATATGGCCGGGCGTTGTGACCCACGCCTGTAGTGTTTCAGCTACTCCAGAGACTGAGACAGTAGAATCACTTGAACCCAGGAGGTGGAGGTTGTAATGAGCTGAGATCTCGTGCCACTGCCCTCCACCCCGGGGGACACAGCGAGACTTGGTCTCAACAAAAAAACACAATAAAAAAAACAGAGCTGAAAATACTTGATTAGCCATATGGAGGGGGAAAAATGGCTTCAGTTCATGGTATGCCACATAATCAAACTCAACTCCATGTGTATTAAGGTCAAAAGCAAAATTAAAGATTTTGGAAGAAACTCTAGTATAAAATATTTCTAATCTTGGATGGAGCAGACTTTTGAAAACAAGATACAAAAAGCAATAACGAGGAAATAAAATGACTTGGTAAATTAAATTACATTAATATAAAGCATAGTTCATCAAAAGGTACCTTTTAGAAAGTAAAAAAAAAAAAGGTAAAACGAGAAGAAGATATTCATAACATACGTAATAACCCAAAGAAGATTAACATTAAGAACATGTATATCCAATATGTGATTGGCAGAAATGAATTCTTACATTACTAAGAGTTGGAGAGGGTGGTGATCAATACAATCTCTTCTACAATGTGGGTGGCAGTACACACTGGTACAACTTCTTTGGAAAACAACTTGGTATTTTCTATAAAGTTCAACGTTTGTGTACCCTATGACTCAGCCATTCGACTTAGAGTTTAACTGTAGGTACTTGGATACCTGTATAAAAATATTGATAGCAGTACTCTCTGTACTCTCTCTGCCACAGGAAAACAACTGATCTGGGAACACCCCAAATGCTCTCTCCGTGAGAAAATGAATACATGAAGTGCACTATATTCACACAGCAGAATATTATACAGCAGTGAACAATTAATGAACTACTACTAAATGCAATAAGTAGGGATCTTAGTACACAATGTTTGAATTTAAAAAAGAATTTCCAGGAAACTAAAAACAGTATACACAAAAATCACAATATATTCTTTAGATATAGATATATATTTTATATAGCTAGAGCAAGACATAAATAATATAGAAATAAATAAAACAAGAAAATGAAAACCACAAAATTCTCAAGAAAGTCGTTAGTTTTGACAGAAGAATGAGTGGATAAGCATGGATCTAGGTTAGCACAGGATGAACATAAGTTGCTAGCAATATTGTAGTTCTTAGGTTGACTGTTATAAATGTTATTTTTCCTAATAAATTAATAGTCTGGGCTGGGCGTGGTGGCCTACTAATCCTGGCACTTTGGGAGGCCAAGGTGGGCAGATCATCTGAGGTCAGGAGTTCGAGACCAGCCTGACCAATATGGTGAAACCCTGTCTTCACTAAAAATACACAAATTACCTGGGTATGGTGGCGAGTGCCTGTAATCACAACTAGTCAGGAGGCTGAGGCATGAGAATTGCCTGTACCTAGGAGGCAGAGGTTGCAGTGAGCCGAGATCGTGCCACTGCACTGCACTCCAGCCAGGGCGATAGAATGAGACTCTGACTTAAAAAAAAAAAAAAAAAAGGCTGTCAGTGGACCTTTTATGTACTTATTAATGATTTATTCAATTCTGCACACCTTATTTCCACAAGGAGAATTTTAAAATATGGTTACATTTTTACATTGTGATGTTCCCCACTCCACAGAAGCTGCTATTTAGAATGGAAGTTAGCTGACTTTTAAGCTACTCTGCTTCCCAGGGTTTAGAAAGACTTTCTGTTCTGGTTCTACCATATGGAAAACCAGAAGTTCTTTGGGAACCTCCAATGCAACTCTGGCATCACGAACCTTCCTTGGTATGTGTGGAAATAGAGAGTTCTCGATGCACAGCAAGACTTTTTTGTGTCAATTGGAGATACTTTGAATGTCGACATTTGAATGTCAAATGAATGAAAGTTCTTTCTCTTTAGAAAACCTTATTTTTGCAGCAATCATTCTGCATTGGAGCCTGTAAATCATGAAATCTAATTTTTTCATTTTTCAGATGACAAAGGTCAAACCCACAGAAGTTGGATTGCCTCCAGCAACGATTGTGTCACTGAAATGAAAGTCATTGGAAATAGGTCAGTTCCTATCTTTGGCCACACTGAAATCTGTGACTTTCCTTAATCAGTTTAAAACTTCAATCATCTGAAACAACAGCAGGAGCTGTAAAGTAAACTAAATTGTGGTTTCCATGAGTCATTGATGCTCATCACAACTGGTTTCCTTTCAAACTCTAGTGGCACCTTTGGCCTCGATGGAATGCATTAAAATGTTCCTCTTTCTGACAGTGCACTTGCTTGCTTTCCTGTATACTCACTTTCCACTGGGCATATTCCAACCTCTGCGGGTTAGTGTTTTAATAGCTACCTTCCTCAGCCAGGAAGCAGCTTAAGCTACAATTCATTCATATTGGTAAAAATAGATCTTCCTGGAAACTACAATCTCCAAGTCACTTGAGAAAAACATCTGAAGAGCAGAAGAATGTAGATAAAACATAATAATTAAAGAAGAAAAACAAAGAATTTTATTTGATTGGGAGATGATTTGCAGTCTAACTTGCAGTGTTTCTGTTAACCCTAAAATGGAAGCAAAAGGCCGATTCTGATTTCATTTTAACATTATGATCTTTATAGTGTTCTACTCAAACCTTAGGAATATCATTAAAAAACAACAAAATAAGAAACTCCCCCTAAAACCTCTAGCACTGTGGAGTCTAGATGAAACGTGTATGGCTTGGGAACATAAAGTTGATGAAAGAGAAGGCCATTTTGCATTCATTCATTTACTCATTTACCCATTCATTGATTACCAGGTATCTTCTTTTTATAAAGCACTGGATATTGATTGAAACCAGTTTAAAGCACAGCCTCTTGCTTCAAAAAGTTTATATCTAATAGGATTTGTTCCTTTATAATAAAGGAAAACCAATATTTTAATCTGCCACTAAACCACAGGAACATATCTTTCAACATATAATTGAACTTTGAATATCAAACTCATGAGAAAACACATTTGGGCATTTCTTTTTCTTTAGAACATTTACCTTGTGCTTAAAAGTTATATTTATAAATCGAACTGTTTAGGGTTCACCATGATTTTTATGTGATAAAAGATATGAAAAACAGCACAAAACCAAAACCAAACATCATCAAAAACAAGAAAACCTCAAAAAGAGACAAATGCCCATAGAAAAATCATTAATTCATTGAATACATATTTAGTATTCCATGTTCAATATACTACATTTACTGCCACATGGAGGTATAAACATGATAAGCAAAATAATCTCCACCTTCCCAGTTTATAATTCTATTGAAAGATAAGAGAAATAAACATGCAGACATAAAACCCAAAAGATACTCGGTTGATTGTAGTGTCTCCTAAAACTCAAGTAAATATTAGGCTCTCTAACATCCTTTCTCAAACAACTTTATAATTTTTTTCCTTTTGTGGTGCATAACACAATTTGTGCTTATTTATTGACTTGCATAACTTTTTAAAATGTCGATGAACTCTGTTAGGCTATAAGTTCCATGAAGATAGAAATAATCTCTATCTTGCTGCCTGGGTTTTCTCATTCCTTAGCACATGGAAGCACTCCATAAATATTTTTAATGAATGACAAAATAAATGAATGGTAGGAGGATAATAACAATACCTTTATTTCAAGAAACACTATATAATAATAAAAAATAATGGCCAGTATGATAACGTTGAAAATGCTCAGATAACATTTAGGGGAAAAGATCAAACAGTGATGCAAAAGTATACCCAGAAAAGATCTCCAAGTAAAAATAGAGAAAATATATAAAATACTTTCTTTGGTAAAATATGAGCTAAATCATTTGCTCACATTATTTTCTACGTTTTCCAAATTTTCTAAAATGATCAAATTTTCCATTTAAGATAATGAATTACAAAAGGATACATTAAATGAAGTTGACAATAGGTCCATTACAGAGTTTGGGGGAAGTTCTAATGAGATTATAAAAGATTAAAGGAGATTATGGCTAAAGAGATTATGATCAGTGTGTTAATTCTGTCCTCTAGGGAAAATGCCTGAGATTAGTCATGACTCCAGATGGTGCCAGTACCTTCTGTATTAGGAGTTACAACTGTTAAAAAAATAAAGTTTACAGTAGCACTTAGTACATGTTATTTAGTAAATTCTAACTCGTCACAAAAATTAGACTTAATTCATAGGCCAAGTTATTTTGATTTAAATTTAATAGTCAAGCTTACATTTTTCACTCAACACACAATAAAGTCATTCTAAATAGTAGTAAAATATAACTCATATAATGTAATTACCATGATTATATCTAGTGTCCTTGTTTTTCTGAGAGATACTAGTCTTGTTTGGTCACAAAGTTTCTATAAGCCAAAGAATAATAGTGTCAGAGGCATTCAAACTAAAGTGACCCCATTTTGAGTGAGGGCTAGGAAAATGAGGCTGAAACTTGCTGGGCTGCATTCCCAGAAAGTTAGGCATTCTTAGCCTCTAGATGTTTGTGGTTAAGGGAACAAATTAAGAATGTTTACTAAAACACACCCAGACTTGGGAGCATCCAGATATCCTGATATCTGGATAACAAAGGCATTTCTAATTTTGTTTTAGAGAAAATAATATCAATTCTTGCAAAATACAGTACTTAGGGAAATTAATCCTTTATCACAAACCCTGGTAGCAGAACATATCTCCCCATATATGCAATGATTGTACCTAGGGTGGATGCGTTCCGGCTCTTATTTTCAGGTACATCCTACTCTGTCTATGGAGCAGCTGTCCTTTCGCCACTTCACGTTCTTAATGAACTTCCTTTTGCTTTGCACTGCGCACTTGCCCTGAATTATTTCTTATGCAAGATCCAAGAACCCTCTCTTGGGGTCTTGATTGGGATCCCTTTCCTGTAACAATAGTATTTGCACAAAAATTCTCAGAAATGTAATAAGACTTACTAGGTATAAACTGACAAGAAAAATTAACTAGCACTCCCTTTCCTACTGTGATTACTTTATGAAACATTTTAAACATATTACAAGTTGAAAGTATTTTACAGTGAACACCGATAGATCTACACTGTTTGCTGTTAACATCTTATTTTATTAGCTTTATTTCATATCTACATAGCAATTCTTCTAATATTCATCACCTAACAAATATTATTTTGCGATGTAGTTCAAAGCAAATGGCACTTTCCTCTACATACTTCAGATACACTGTTAACCAGAATTGGACATCTGTTTGTCGTATTTCCTTTTAATATAAGACCTACAATGAAATGGGCAAATCTTAAGTATATATTTGCTTAGCTATGACAAATAAATATTCTTGTATAACCAATAGCCCTATTAACATTTGTAATATTACCATCCTTTCCTAGTTAATCTCTACTTTCATTCTTTGAGGCAAGCACTGTCCTGATTTCATTATACCTAGATTAGTTCTGTCTATTCTAGAATTTGATATAAATAGAATCATACAGTATATACTCCTTGAATAAGGCTTCATTTACTTTGCATCTGGGTTATTGCAGTTTATGCCTATTATGATAAAGTTACTATAGAGATTGGTTCATAGGAGCTACTGTGATGATGATTGTTAACAGAGTAGACTTTGGTGATTTGATTTTCAGGCAGAAGACATGAGACAAGTAAAGAACAGGTCGAAGGAGGAATGGCATGGAGAGGCACAGATCCTCATGAGAAAAACTTTCTTGTCAGGTATGTTCAGAAGAGATAACACAAATTAGGTAGCATTTTTCTGAACCCATGAACATAAATTATCCCAACCCCTACTTATTATTCCCTGAAAGGATTTTGTCAGAAAGAGCAAAAACAATAACATAATAATTAATAATAATAACTTAGCCAGGCATGATGGCATGTGCCTGTAGGCCTAGCGCCTTCAGAGACTGAGGCATCAGGATTGCCTGGGCTTGAGTCCAAGAGTTTGAGGCTGTATGTAGTGAGCTATGATCACAACACTACACTCCAGCCTGGGAAAGAAAGCAAGACTCTGTCCCTTAAAAAAAAAAAAAAAAGAAAGAAAGGAAGGAAGAAAATAGATGCTAGTGAGTGTTGAAGACTATGGAGCAGGAATGTGTGGGGTATATGCCATTCAACTCCTACTGGAGGTGTGCGAAGGGGAGGGCTTTCCACGAAGCCTTCCTACCTGCAAAGTGTTTCCTATAGTTAGAACAATCATAACAACTGCCTTTGGAACAGGCTTTTGTCAACGATTTACCAGAAAACTCCAAAAAGGCTTGGCCACTTACCTGTTGAGGAACTTAGGGGTCTTTTTGATGTCTGCTCTTGGCATGCCAAACAGTAATTCACACAAAGATAAAAGCCTTTACAGCACTCAAAGGCTATTCTTAATAGATTAAAGCTTCATAGCTGGTTCAATGACAAAGGTCTTTCAATATATATTCTTTCTCCTCTAGAGTAACTATGTAATCATCCTGTGTAAATGATGAGAGAAAATTACACCAGCAGAAAGGAAACCAGAGTTTTATGATTTGAAGGCAAATGAAACAGACTGAGATGAAATTAAATGCCCAATATCATAGAGAGAATAGACATTTTGCTAGAATAAATTTATCATCCCCAATATCCCTTTATAATTTAAAAATGACCAGATAACTTTCTCATAGGCTTATGTTTTGTAGGCGACCCAGGTGTTATTGACTTCTGAGACAGCCCTTCCCCACCTAGACTTCCTTCTGTTCTATGACCAAGGTTGTCACACTAAGAAAATTTAAATATTCTCTGACCTTGCAGGAGAAAATTGAGGTAACATTGGAAGGTATTATTAGTAATCCAAGACAGGCCTAAAGCATACTCACAACCCTCGAGAACTTCTAGTGTAGTACAGACTAAATTAATACAAGAGGGACCTTGAAAATTGTGAGGAAGTCTGAATAAGGACAATCAAAAAGTAAGGCATAGACTTGAAGTGCAATAGTAGGGTCAGTGGAAAGTCAAGCCCAAGGAACTAGTTAGACTTAAAATAGGCCTTAGAAGATAGGCAAGGTCTGACTAGGGTAAGATATATATATATATATCTCCCACTCAGGACACAATTGGAAAGATCATATATCTAATTCAATGTTCAGTTACATTTTATCTGGACGTTGTAATGCACAATATGATGTGTCAGCAATTGCTTTTCAGGAATGAAGCACTTAGTTCCCTAAACCCTGACAGTGCTACTGGAAGATAGCTCCTTGTGATTCACCCTTATTGGGAATTTTCTTGACTGAAGAAAACTACCTCATCCAAAGCAATACTTCCTTCCAGGGATAGCCTGCATGCAGTAGCTCATCAATGAAAAGATATAAATGCTTGCCTCCCTTCCTCCAACTCAGCATGATTCTGTAGAACCATCCTCATTCAAATGCTCACCAAGAAGTCAACTGAGGCCTTTGTTGAGATTGTGACAGAGTTCAACCCTCTGCCCAGTCCAGCTTTCCTCCCTTCTCTTACACAGGTATTGATCCTAAGTATACTCCTTAATTTATATGCTGTGTGCTCATAGCCATCTTTGTGTGTGTGTGTGTGTGTGTGTTTAATGATTTTATTAAAGATAAATCTTGATTTCATATTTTGAAAATCATCTCAATTTTTTAAACTTTTTTATTTTTCATTTTTTAATGTCTCTTTTTTATTTAAACAGTTTTTTGGGGAAACAGGTGGTGTTTGGTAAAACGAATAAGCTCTTTAGTGGCAATTTCTGAGATTTTGGTGTACCCATCACCCAAACAGTGTACACCGTACCCAATGTGTAGTCTTTTATCCCTTGCCACCCCTGACCCTTTCCCCTGAGTCCCCAAAGTCCAAGTATCATTCTTATGCCTTTGCATCCTCATAGCTTAGCTCCCATGTATGAGTGAGAACATATAATGTTTGGTTTTCCATTCCTGAGTTACTTCACTTAGAATAATAGTCTTCAATTCCATCCAGGTTGCTGCAAATGCCATTGTTTTGTTCCTTTTTATGGCTGAGTAGTATTCCATGGGGTGTGTGTGTGTGTGTGTGTGTGTGTGTGTGTGTGTGTATCTCATATATATATATCACATTTTCTTTATCCACTCATTGATTGATTAGCACTTGGACTGGTTTCATATTTTTAGAACTGTGAATTGTGCTGCTGTAAACATGCATGTGCAAGTATCGTTTTCCTATAATGGCTTCTCTTCCTCTGGGTAGATACCTAGTAGTGGGATCCCTGGATCAAACAGTAAATCTATCTTTAGTTATTTAAGGAATCTGCACACTGTTTTTCATAGTGGTTGTACTAGTTTACATTCCTAGCAACAGTGTAAAGGTGTTCTCTTTTTACCACATCCACACCAACATCTATTCTTTTTCGATTTTTTGATTATGGTCATTCTTTCAGGAGTGAGGTGATATTGCATTGTGGTTTTAATTTGCATTTCTCTGATAATTAGTGATGTTGAGTATTTTTCTATATGCTTATTGGTCATTTGTATATCCTCTTTTGAGAACTGTCTGTTGATGTCCTTAGCCCACTTTTTATGAGATTTTTTTTTTTTTTCTTGCTGATTTGTTTGAGTTATTTGTAGATTCTGGATATTAGTTCTTTGTTGGATGTAGAGATTGTGAAGATTTTCTCCCACTCTGTGGGTTGTCTGTTAACTCTGCTGATTATTTCTTTTACTGTGTAGAAGCTTTTTAGTTTAATTAAGTCCCATCTGTTTATCTTCGTTGTTGTTGCATTTGCTTTTGGGATCTTGGTCATGAAGTCTTTGCCTAAGCCAATATCTAGAAGAGTTTTTCTGATATTGTCTTCTAAAATTTTTACGGCTTCAGGTCTTAGATTTAAGTCCTTAATCCATCTGGAGTTGACTTTTGTATAAGGTGTGAAATGGGGGTCCAGTTCCATTCTCCTACATGCGGCTTGCGAATTATCCCAGCACCATTTGTTGGATAGGGTATCCTTTCCCCACTTTATGTTTTTGTTTGCTTTGTCAAAGATCAGTTGGCTGTAAGTATTTGGCTTTATTTATTGGTTCTTTATTCTGTTCTATTGGTCTATATGCCTATGTTTATACCAGTACCATGCTCTTTTGGTGACTATGGCCTTATAGCATAGTTTGAAGTTGGGTAATGTGATGCCTCCAGGTTTGTTCTCTTTGCTTATTCTTGTTTTGGCTATGTGGACTCTTTTTTTGGTTCCACATGAATTTTAGGATTAATTTTTATAGTTCTGTGAAGAATGATGGTGGTATTTTGATGGGAATTGCATTGAATTTATAGATTGCTTTTGGCAGTCTGGTCATTTTCACAATATGGAGTCTACCAATCCATGAGCATGGGATACATTTCCATTTGTTTGTGTTTGTGTTATCTATGATTTCTTTCAGCAATGTTCTATAGTCTTCCTTGTAGAGGTATTTCACATCCTTGGTTAAGCATATTCTTAAGTATTTTATTGTTTTTGCAGCTATTGTGATAGGAGTTGAGTTCTTGATTTGAATTTCAGCTTAGTTGCTGTTGGTGTATAGCAGAGCTACTGATTTGTGTACATTAATTTTGTATCCTGAAACTTTGCTGAGTTTATTTACCAGTTCTAGAGCTCTTTGGATGAGTCTTTAGGGTTTTCTAGGTATGCAATCATATCATCAGCAAACAGTGACAGTCTGACTTCCTCTTTACTGATTTTGTTGCCCTTTATTTCTTTCTCTTGTCTGCTTGATCTGGCCAGGAGTACCAGTACTATGTTGAATAGAAGTGGTGAAAGTTGGCATCCTTGTCTTGTTCCAGTTCTCAGGGGAAATGCTTTCAACTTTTCCCCCATTAAGTATAATACTGGCTTTGGGTTTGTTGTAGATGACTTTTATTACCTTAAGGTATGTACCTTCTATGCTGATTTTGCTAAGGGCTTTAATCATAAAATGACGCTGGATTTTGTCAAATGCTTTTTATGTATCTATTGAGATGATCATGTGATTTTTCCTTTGAATTCTATTTATGTGGTATATCATGTTTATTGACTTACATATGTTAAACCATAACTGCATCCCTGGTATGAAACCCACTTGATCATGGTGGATTATCTTTTTGATATGCTGTTGGATTCAATTCACTCGTATTTTGTTGAGGATTTTTGCATCCATATTTATCAGGGATGTTGGTCTGTAGTTTTCTTTTTTTGTTATGTCCTTCTCTGGTTTTGGTATTGGGGTGATATAGGCTGATACTGGCTTCATAGAATGATTTAGGGAGGATTCCCTCTTTCTCTATCTTGGAATAGTGTTAATAGGATTGATACCAATTCTTCTTAAATGCCTGATAGAAATCAGCTGTGGATCCATCTATCCATCTGGTCCTGGCCATTTTTTTTTTTTTTTTTTTGAGACAGAGTCTCAAAGTCCAGGCTCAAGTGCAGTAGTACAATCTCGGCTCACTACAACCTCCACCTCTCAGATTCAAGCCATTCTTCTGCCTCAGCCTCCTGAGTAGCTGGGACGACAGTCCTATGCCACCATGACTGGCTAATTTTTGTATTTTTTAGTAGAGGCATGGTTTCCCATGTTGACCAGGCTGGACTTTTTGTTGTTGGCATTTTTTTTTATTACCATTTCAATATCACTACTTGTTATTGATCTGTTCAGAGATTCTATATCTTCCTGGTTTAATCTAGGAGAGTTATATATTTCCAGGAATTTATCTGTCTCCTCTATGTTTTCTAGTTTATGTGTATAAAGATGTTCATAGCAGCCTTGAACAATCTTTTGTATTTCTGTGGTATCGGTTGTAATATCTCTCATTTCGTTCCTAATTGAGCTTATTTGGATCTTCTCTCTTTTCTTGGTTAATCTTGCTAATGGGATGTCAATTTTATTTATCTTTTCAAAGAACAAGCTTCTTGATTCATTTATCTTTTACATATATTTTTTGTTTCTATTTCATCTAGTTCTGCTCTGATCTTTGTTATTTCTTTTCTTCTGCTGGATTTGGGTTTAGATTGTTCTTGTTTCTCCAGTTCTGTGAGGTATGACCTTAGATTGTCTATTTGTGCTCTTTCAAGCTTTTTGATGTAGGCATTCACTGCTATGAACTTTCATCTTAGCACTGCTTTTGCTGTATCCCAGAGGTTCTGGTACGTTTTGTCACTATTACCATTTAGTTCAAAGACTTTCGCAATTTCTATCTTGATTTTATTGTTCACCCAGCGATCATTCAGGAGCAGGTTATTTAGTTTCCATGTATTTGCATGGTTTTTAGGGGTCCTTCTGGAGTTGATTTCCAATTTTACTCCACTGTGGTCAGAGAGAGTACTTGATAAAATTTCAATTTTCTTAAACTTACTGGGACTTGTTTTATGGCCAATCACATGGTCTATCTTGGAGAAAGTTGCATGTGCTGATGAACAGAATATATATTCTGCAGTTGTTGGGTAGAATGCTCTGTGAATATCTATTAAGTCCATTTGTTGCAGAGTATAGTTTAAGTTCATTTTTCCTTTGTTGACTTTCTATCTTGATGACTTGTCTAGTGCTGTCAGTGGAGTATTAGAAACTCCCATTATTATTGTGTTGTCATCTGTCTCATTTCTTAGGTCTAATAGTAATTGTTTTATACATTTGAAAGCTCAAGTATTAGGTGCATATGTACGTGGAACTGTGATATTTTCCTGTTGAACTAGTCCTTTTGTCATTATATAATGTCCCTCTTTGTCTTATTTAACTGCTGTTGCTGGAAAGTTTGTTTTGTCTGATATAAGAATAGCTACTCCTGCTTGCTTTTGGTATCCATTTGCATGGAATATCTTCTTCCCCCACTCTACCTTAAGTTTAGTGAGCCCTTATGTGTTAGGTGAGTCTCCTGAAGACAGCAGAAACCTGGTTTGTGAATTCTTATCCATTCTGCTATTCTGTGTCTTTTAAGTGCAGCATTTAGGCCACTTACATTCAATGTTACTACTGAGATGTGAGGCACTATTCTATTCATCATACTATTTATTGCCTGAATATCTGGGTTTTTTTTCCATTGTGTTATTGTTATATAAGTCCTGTGACACTTATGCTTTAAGGGAGTTGTATTTTGGTGTATTTTGAGAATTTGTTTCAAGATTTAGAGGTACTTTTAACAGTTCTTGTAGTGCTGGCTTGATAGTGGTGAATTCTCTCAGCATTTGTTTGTCTGGAAAAGATTGTATCTTTCCTTCATTTATGAAGCCTAGTTTCACTGGATGCCAAATACTTGGCTGAAACTTGTTTTGTTTAAGGAGGCTAAAAATAGGACGCCAGTCCCTCCTAGCTTGTAGGGTTTCTGTTGAGAAAACTACTATTCATCTGATAGGTTTTCATTTATAAGTTACCAGGTGCTTTTGTCTCACAGCTCTTAAGATTCTTTCCTTTGTCTTGACTTTTGATAACCTGATGACTATGTGCCTAGGCAATGATCTTTTTGCAATGAATTTCCCAGGTGTTCTTTGAGCTTCTTGTGTATGGATGTCTAGATCTCTAGCAAGGTCAGGGAAGTTTTCCTCAATTATTCCCTCAAATATGTTTTCCAAAGTTTTAAATTTCTCTTCTTCCTTGGGAACTCCAATTATTCTTAGGTTTGGACATTTAACATAGACCCAGACTTCTTGGAGGCTTTGCTCATTAAAAAAAAATTCTTTTTTCTTTGTCTTTGTTGATTTTGGTTGATTGGAAAGCCTGTGTTTAAACTCTGAGGTTCTCTTTTTTGCTTATTTGATTCTATTACTGAGACTTTTCAGTGCATTTTGGATTTCTCTAAGTGCATCCTTGATTTCCAGAAGTTGTGATCTTTTTAATTTATGCTGTCTATCTCACTGAATAATTTTTCCTTCATATCCTATATCATGATTTTATTTCTTTAAGTGGGACTTCACCTTTCTCTGGTGACTTCTTTTTTTTTTTTTTTTTTTTTTTTTTTTTGAGACGGAGTCTCGCCGTGTCGCCCAGGCTGGAGTGCAGTGGCGCGATCTCGGCTCACTGCAAGCTCCGCCTCCCGGGTTCACGCCATTCTCCCGCCTCAGCCTCCGAGTAGCTGCGACTACAGGCGCCCGCCACCACGCCCGGCTAGTTTTTTGTATTTTTAGTAGAGACGGGGTTTCACCATGTTAGCCAGGATGGTCTCGATCTCCTGACCTCGTGACTTCTTGATTAGCTTAATAATTGACTTTCTAAATTCTTTTTCTGGAAATTCAGAGATTTCATCTTGGTTTGGCTCCACTGCTCGTGTCTGATATGATCATTTGGGGATGTTAAAGAACTTTGTTCTGTCATATTACCAGAATTGTTTTTCTGGTTCCTTCTCATTTGGGTAGACTATGTCAGAGGGAAGATCCGGGAGTCAAAGATTGCTGTTCAGATTCTTTCATCCCATGGAGTGCTTCCTTGATGTGGTGTTCTCCCCTATCCCCTAGGAATGGGGCTTCCTGAGAGCCTAACTATAGTGATTGTTTTTGCTCTTCTGTGTCAAGCCACCCAGTGCAGTTACTGGGCTCTGGGCTGGTAATGGGGAGTGTCTGCAAATAATCCTGTGATATGATCCATCTTCAGGTCTTGTGGCCATGGAGACCAGCACCTGCTTTGGTGAAGTTATCAGGGGAGTGAAGTGGACTTTGTGAGCAGCCTTGGTGGTGTTTTTGTTTAGTGTGCTGGTTTTGTGTTGGTTGGCCTTGAGCCAGGAGGTGGCTCTTTCAAGAGTTCATCAGCTGTGGCCCTTTAGGGAGAATGCAAACTTGCCCTATGGATATCTGTTTAAATATGCAGGTTTCTCAGGTGATGGGCAGGGCTATAAAGCTCCCAAGAGATTATGACCTTTGCCTTTGGCTGGCAGGGTGGGTAAAGAAAGACCACCAGGTGAGGGCAGGAATAGCCATGTCTCAGCTTAGCCTCTGCTTTGGCAGGACTTGCTGCTACAGTTGCTGTGGGGGAAGGTGGTGTGGTTCCCAGTCCAAGGGAATTATGTTCCTAGAGGGATTGTGGCTGCCTCTTCTGAGTCATACAGGTCACCAGGGAAGTGGGGGAAAGCTGGCAGTCACAGGCCTCATCCTGCTCCCACACAGCCTGCAGTCCTAAAGGCCAGTCTCACTCCCACTGTGTCTCCCCAACAGCACCAAGTCTATTTCCAGGCAGCCAGTGACCAGGACTGAGAACTTACCCCAGACCATGAGCCTCCCTGTTGAGAAAGCAAACAGACTCACAGTTTTTTTGGCATCTCAGGGAGCCGGCAGCAGTGATCCAGTTCCTTCAAAGGGTCTGTGAATTCTCTCAGCTTTCCTGGCATGTTTCTTCAGTAGTTCTTGGAGCAAAAGTTCACAATGTGAGTCTCCACATGCTGCTCTGTCTGACCAAGAAGGAACTGCAAGCTAATCCTGCCTCCTAACTGCCATCTCAATCCCTCTTAATATCCATCTTGATGTCTGTTCTTGGCAAACTCAACCTATGACAAGTGATGGTCCATGGCAAGAAAGTATAACAAAGTAGATACTAAGATTTTGGAACTTGATCTACTACTCATACAGGAACAACAAATAATCCCCTGGGATAAAGCAGCAGTGCAGTTGTTCACTGGGGTGAACTGGGATGCTCTATCAATGGGGGAGAATACATTAGTTGGTAAATATATCAGATATTTGATAAATGTGAGTAAAGTAATACCTATGAAGACAATGAAATTAAATTGATATTGCCAAACTCAGTTGAAGTTCTGGGAAAAGATAACAAAAAGTTGAGACTCATTAATTAACAATTAAATTTTAGTGTGAAAGCAGAGGTTCTTGTTGGCAACATATAAAAAGTCTTACATATCTTGTACTAAAAAGTAGAAAATGCTGAGGCCCAGGCCCAATTTTTTATTCTGAGTAGTCAAATTCCAAAAAAAGTTTAAAGTTACAGCCAAGGTTATTTGGCTATGCCATACTCAAGAGTCCTTTTTGGGAAATAATGAAAAATCTGGTTCATGGGATAAGGACATCTATGTTGACTCATATGAAAATATTTAGTCCCCCAAATTTCTCTGGAGTCTGAGCCTACAGAAATGCTATCACTCCCCCCTTAAAGATGCTGCAGGGGCCTTTCTCTTTATAGACAATGTTTCATTCCCCACTTCTCCCAACCTGCTAGTTTGGTATCTTCTCCAGCCTTCCCTTCTGCCTGCTAGGCTAATAACTATGGTGTTGCTCTAGTATAACCAGAGATATTCTATGACTACTAATGGAAAAATGAAATCTTTTCCTGACTACTCATTGATATGGATTCTGAGGCTGCTGGTCTAAGTTGGGGCAGAAAATGCATTTAGAACAAAGAATACACACACACACACACAGACACACACACACACTTCTACACACTTCTTAAATACAGAGTTTAACACCCTGGGAAATGGTACACACATCCAGATGGCTTTTAGAAGCATGGAAAAATGATGGCTACATTATGTAAAATGGAAATGCCAGAATTGCCTTCACAGATGTTGAAAGAAGGAGTTGAAAGGTCCAGAGAAGTAGGCATTTTAGAGTAGATATATTTTGTGTGACTATAAACGCCTCCAGAGGACTCTGGTCCACACAATAACCCAAAGGAAAGTACTGATGGGCGGGCTCCAGCATTAATAAGTTCAGTGGAGGCACTCCTTTCTAAGTCAAGGCTGAGAGTAGCATTTGCAGAAATAGACTCATCAATTGCACTGGGGAATGATAACAATTGGAAACAGTAAAAGTCAGGTGGCAGGGTGTAAACTGCACAATACAGGCCAGTGTAGTTACCATGATAAATAGCATGAATAGTAGTTACCATGATGGAGTGGCGGCAACAAGAGTCTGACTTTTAAGAGTTTAAGAAGATGGTTAAATGCACATGGTGAGCGATCCTCTTCAAGCATAACAGCAAGGAGCTACATGGAATCACTCCCCAGTTCCTTGCAGGAAGCAGGGAAGAAGAGAAGTCAGCATCTTGCTGTGGGTAATTGATCCTGAGCACCAGCTGGGGGCAGAGCAGTTGTTACAGTGGGCACAGGAAATAATACTTTTGTCACCCGCATGATCCACTTGGGTACTTCTTGGTACTCCCTTTCCCAGTTTTTAATGTTAATAGACAAGTTCAGCAATACTGCCCTTAGAAAGATACAGGGACAATGGGCTCAGTCACTTTAGGAATCAGGATCTAGAAGCCTAGAAAGAAAATTTTGTTTAAAAAATTGATAAAACTGCCTAGGGAAAGATTATAGCAGATGCATAAACACTATTTACCACTTGAAAAAGTTGAATCCACAGAAACCACAAATCCAGAGCAATGGAGACCAGTGAAAAAAGAGGAATCTTAGATTATTGTTGGAGGCACTTTCTTCTTTCCCACCACTGAGTTTTCCTGTCTCTCTTCTTTGTCCCCAGATAACTGGCTTACTTAATCAAGGGCAGATGCTATGCTGTTCTAAATGCATGGAAAAAAGATTTACTTCCAAAATGGACCTCTAAAATCTTCCTGTTTTTAAAAGAACATTGAAAAAATGGTTTTGAGTTTTATGCAGGTTGTCTTTTTATATTATTTTAAATCCCTGTGCTCTGCTTACACGGATAACGAAACAATAAATTACCATGTAAGGTGATTGTTCATAATACAACAAATGTGAAACTCAATCTCTGTCTCTATTATATATATAACATTCTATTTTTCTAACAGGACACTGAGGTTCTCAGTTTAGTGGCTTGTTAGGATTGAGCACTCCCTCATTCCCAAGAGTAGTTATGATTATGGCAAACAGCCTATCTTTGATGCCAGTGAAAGCTTGATTCAAAAAGGATACATGACTGGAGTCAGTTGATTCAAAAAGGACACATGACTGGAGTCAGGTCAGAGTTGTCCACACAGTTCCTTCCTTCCTTCCTTCCTTCCTTCCTTCCTTCCTTCCTTCCTTCCTTCCTTCCTTCCTTCCTTCCTTCCCTCCCTCCCTCCTTTCTCTCTCTCTCTCTCTTTTCCTTCCTTCCTTCCTTCCTTCCTTCCTTCCTTCCTTCCTTCCTTCCTTCCTTCCTTTCTTCCTTCCTTCCTTCCTTTCTCTCTCTCTCTCTCTCTCTCTTTCTTTCTTTCTTTCTTTCTTTCTTTCTTTCTTTCTTTCTTTCTTTCTTTTTCTTTCTTTCTTTCTTTTCTTTTCTTTCTTTCTTTCTTTCTTTTCTTTCTTTCTTTCTTTCTTTCTTTCTTTCTTTCTTTCTTTCTTTCTTTCTTTCTTTCTCCTTCCTTCCTTCCTCTCTCTCTCTGTTTCTCTCTCTCTCTTTCTCTCTCTCTCTCTCTCTTTCTTTCTTTCTTTCTTTCTTTCTTTCTTTCTTTCTTTCTCCTTCCTTCCTTCCTCTCTCTCTCTCTGTTTCTCTCTCTCTCTCTCTCTCTTTCTCTCTCTCTCTCTTTCTTTCTTTCTCTCTCTTTCTTTCTTTCTTTCTTGTCTGGCTCTGTCACCCAGGCTGGAGTGCAGTGGTGGGATCTGGGCTCACTGCAAGCTCCGCCTCCCGGGTTCACTCCATTCTCCTGCCTCAGCCTCCCAAGTAGCTGGGACTACAGGCGCCCGCCACCACACCTGGTTAATTTTTTGTATTTTCAGTAGAGACGGAGTTTCACCATGGTCTCGATCTCCTGACCTCGTGATTCGCCCGCCTTAGCCTCCCAAGGTGCTGGGATTACAGGCGTGAGCCACAGTGCCCGACCCCACACAATTTCATTCCTTGGCCGAAAGATCAGGGAAATGAACTCTTGTTTTCCAAAGACTTTTAAAAAGAGGAAACATGAGCCCCATGAAAGCCTCACCTGAGAATGAAACCAGCACCAAGATGACAAAGCTGAAGACCATTTGAACTTTGAATAAAGTCTCCTCTAAATCTAACCTTGAATTGCTCACGTCCCTGAGTCAATAAATTTTGGGTTTGTTTGTGCTTAATTTAGCATGGATAGAGTTTTCTGCTATTTACAACTCATAGTATCTTAACTTATATATCCTTAAGGAGTACTGTCACAAAGCACAGACAATCACAGCAACTTATGTGCAAAGGGAGAGAAATTTGGAAAGTCCCCTTCCATATTGAGTTTTGGGACCCAGGGTCCTGGAGTTTCTTGCCAAAACAGCTTCAATCCTGCTTCAAGGTCCCATGTAGCCCTTCTTCCACAGATCTCTTCTCTCAAGACATGATAGCACTACTGGTATGTATTAGCCCAAGTTGTGAGAGGGTTTTGCTAAGAGATTCTTATTGAAAGGATGTGCAGGTTAGGATATTCCTGTGTATGTAAGACCCCTCCCAGTTGTAGATGGAGTATGGCACCACATGGATTGGAAGAGAAGGAGGTGACCTTTGGGTTCCCACACGTGTTTCTACTATAAGATTGCTACAAAAGTATTTGCGGTTTCTGTCATTACGTTCAAGGGCAAAAACTGCAATTACTTTTGCACCAACCAATATATGCACCCTGCCATTCACTTTTATTAGAGTAGTGTTTTTCTCATTGTTCTTCATAGCACTAAATTCTTGATGCGGAAAGCCACAGAAACATCTAGATCATGCCATTATGTATTGTATTTATGATTTTTCAGACTCATTTGGTTCCTCAATGCTGCTTAACTAACATTCTTCCTAGTTTATTCCACAGCAGTAAATCTTCAAACACTCTGTACCATCTGTTCCTTATTCTTGGCAGATAACCCAGCTCCCATTTTCAGAGCAAATAGAGAAAATTTAGCTTGATTTTCTTTCTTGCCATGCTTATTATATCTTACTCCTTATTTTTACTTTCTACCTCAAAGATTAGGAAGTTTAGAAGCATCATTAAGAGCACAGGCTTTTGTGTTACATAGACTCAGATTTGATTCTTAGTTCAAATATTTATTATTCGTGTGACTTTTGACAGATTATTCAATTTTTAAAGTAACTCTCCTTCTATATATCATAGTTAATAATAATAATAATAATCATGAAATTGTTAATGAATTTGAAGAGAAAATACATTAAAGGTTGACAACAGAATGCTTGCATGTGCAAAATGTTTAATAGCTATTAACTTTATTAAGTGTTAAACTTTTAATTACAATACAAGAAAAAATTCTAAGGGAAACTTCTATATATATGTTCTGAATTAGAACCACTAATTAGAGCCACCATTAGACCTGAGCAAGTAGGTTGCTGCACTAGAACCTATGCCTGAGGTTACCTATGCTTCTGAGTGCCTTATTAATTTTTTTTTTAATCCCCAGCTACTATTCTTGGGATCATCTAGAACTGGCAGTGCCAGCTGGGTGGGATTTCCTGAGCCCAGATCTGGTCATGCATAGGTCTGATTGTTGGATGTACTAAATGTGCAATGTTCTAAGTTTCTCTTGAGTGGCTTGGACTGGCCAGGGCCCACAGTGCAGTCTGGGTGGTGTACACCAAGCCTGGACCAGCTTTCCAATTTCTCCTCTTTGGAACATTCCTTGGCCCTCTGTCTCACTTATGGGGTTGATGAAATATACCAATGGACTCCAAGACTCATGCCTATAAGCCAAGAGGTGTCCTGCTGGGCCAAGTTCTTCCACTAGCTGGTGAAGTATTTCTTTCATGAGATAATGCAAGATTGGTATACAAGAATGGTGATTTGAGGTGACTCTCAATTATCTTGGACATAAGATATGTTCAGACCTCTGGGCTACAATAGTTCATTTGCTAATTTTTAAGCTTGAACTGGGTTGGGAGGTCTGTAAGTTGGTTCTCACCCATATTTATTCCCACTGCAGTCCTACCTCTTGTCTACAGCACTCAAGGGGTGGTGACTGGAATTCTTTACCATGTGTATCCCTTATCTCTGACACCTAGGATGGTCATGTCATCTCCTCCACAGTCCTCTGGGGTAGCTAGCTGTACCTATCTCTTCCAGGGGCTTTTAAGACCAGTCTCCTGCAATGCCACTGGACTCTTGTTGATATCCTATCTTGTCTCTAATGTATGTAGCAATAGTGTGCTCTCCTGGTTCACTCTCTTAAGATGTACTGTGAAGGATAGATATTCCCTGTGCAAATTGGGCTACTTTTCCCAATTTGCTCGTGAACCCCTCACCTATCCTCTTTGCTGGTGATAGTGTGTGAAAGTTAGAGGTGCAGTCAACAATGAAAGAGATAACAAACACAGAAATTACAGCCAAAAGATTTCAAGAGAAGAGATGAATGGAAGATATGTTGTTCAGTAGTTATACTATAGATTTCTGAATGACACGTTTACATAATTAGAAAACTAATTATTACTCATATTTCAGTATACTCTGGGTAAGACTTACATTTGTGGTCATCATCAAAGATGCAGAGTCACAATTTTTGAAACAATTAACAGACACCAATATTTATAGGTGGCACAATGATTAATGCAGTACCATGAGCAAAGATCATTAAAATATGGTATTAGGGAACAAAAGAGGCAAGAAATCTCTATTATTTCAATATAAAATGTTTGGAAGAACCATGGCATTATGAGTAGCAACAGCATTGCTGTCTTTCTTTTTATTATGGGAGATATTAAATGAGCTGTAAATGGTACATTACATAATAACAGATTCATTTTATAATAAAGAGATGGTCTCTAGATTGGAACAGAAAGAGATAGTGCCTGGCTATTATAAAGAATCTTTAAGTCAGCTGACTGGACAATAACTACATATGTAAGGACCTCCTTCCTACTCTTTATACTACTTTTTTGTTGATAAATTATTGTATTCCACATGGGCCCTTGAGTTTTATAATACATTTTAAATCAGGTTGTTTTTGTAAACATAGTCCCCTCAAAAACTCTTTGTTATAGCTCCCACACATCTCAAGGCTGCTGCTCTTGACTGCATCTAGCCATGCAGGCTATTACAGTCACACCTGCAATTATAGGGGGGGCCCATTCTCATAGACTTTAAAGACGATGGTACCAAATTGTTCAATGGAGACTGATTTCATCTTTTAAGGCCTTCTCTGGCAATCCTGTCCTGTGAGTATTTCCTTTCTGCCTTAGTATTTTTCTTTATCTTTAAAACATTATTTTTTCTTAATTCTTGAATCTTCTAAAAGGACACTGCTGTACTTCTCCCTCACCAGCACTATACAGTCAGCCACAAAATCCAGCAATGCCACTTCAGCCACAATTCACCAATCCATCCCATTCTGCCCATTTTCTTCACTATGGACCAGGTTATTTACATTGGCTTCTCCTCTGCAGCTCTCTCTTCCAAATCTCCACTCTTATATAAAGGACAATATTGTCCTCAAATAAGCAATTTTATTATGTAGAGCTAAATTTTCCAGACTTCAAGATAAAATTTAACATTTTCAGTAAGGTACACAGGGCCTTTGACAATCTCATCCAGGCCCTCATTTTTTGTTTAATCTCTTAATGCTAACACCACATATTTGATACATCATTCCTATAATCATCCTCTGAACAGAAAATATACCTTAAATATTTTGCTGATCCTTTCTCCCTAGAATGTCTTTGCTTACATTGTATGTGTGCTCAGATCCACTCACCTTATAAAATGCAGCTGAGCAAAGCATTTATCTGCAATGTTTTACCAGGCCTTTCTGGGCAAGTTTAGCAGATCCCTCCATCATACCTCCTGCTGTTATGTATTTATCACACTACATGTGAAATTACCTGCTTGTGTGTCTGTCATTAGGCTAGACTGTGAGTTCCTTGGAGTGTGAAACTCTGTTTTATTCCTATTTATATTTCTAAACCATGAGGAATAAGTGTCATTAAATGGATATGGATGAATGAATAAATTCCCCACAATTCTCACATGTCTTTTCCTTAATCTTTTCTTCGTAGAAGTGTTTTCCAGCTGATTATAATACACTCATAAATAAATGTAGCATAGACATAACTCAGCATTTTCACAAGTATTCATTAAGAAATTATTAAAGTACAATTAACAAAATATATAAAGAAAGTTGAAAGTGGCCAAATGGCTGAATATTCTGTGAAAGGATTTAAATTAAATACTTTTTATTCTGGCTATTCCTGCAGGGCAGCTTTCTGTCATTGAACCTTCTTTCTGGATCCCTTCTATAATACCAAGAGAGAGAGTTGAGGAACTGATGCTAGGAAACCCATCAGCAGATGAGAAACCTAAATTTTAATAAAAAGATAATCCAAATGCTAATGTGGAAAAGTATTAAAAACCTATCAGAAATCAAGCAAGAAGATACAGAAGAAATAAGAGCATATGAGTATTAATGTTTAGGGTAAGCAGTGGATTTAGAAACCAGAAGGCAGCTTGAAGACTATTTGAAAAGGAGAGAGGGTAAAACAAAGTAAGGAAGCTAGATGAAGCCCTAACAGGTATGAAGGTATTGAATGATCCACGGGAACCAAAAATGAAGAGCAAACCAAAGAATACTACAAAAATAAGTTTTCAAAAATCAAGAGGTTTGAAAAATCAAGAGATCTTTGCATTTAATGACAAGGTACTGACCTAGCTCTTCCTGTTTTTCTGCCTTAAGGCAAGTATACTGTCTAGAAAGATACATTTATTAAGGAGAGCTCAAAGTAGCCTTAATGAGAGAAAAAGAATTGCTTCATTTTTAAAATCTTGAGACTGCACATTAAGGTGGTTTAAGAATTTCATAATTTATTATACTCAAATGGTTATACTACATCAAACATGCAGCAAAAATATAAATGTAGACAAAGAAAACAGCACAACTAGGCTGTAGATAAAACAAAAAATATACGACAATTTTTAAAATAATAAGGGAAAAAATAAGTAGAGATGAAAAAGGATAGACTTGCTTAACTTGGAGACATCCTACAGGTAATAGCGGTGGAGTGAGACTCTCTCATAAGACAATAGTGACAAAGGCACCATAGAAGTTGGTTATATGGAACCAAGGTCACTGTAAAAGCCAGGAGATGGCAGGAAGGAGTAGGGGCAAGAACAGAAGGTATGCTTAGAACTCTGGTTTCTAGAGAGCTGAGAGCCTGGGGAGGTGAGAGGACACTGGCATCGTTATGACCAGTGATTGAAGCAAGGGTGAGTGATGGCCACAATTCATCATGGGGCTGTGCCCCGAGCCACTATTTGAAAACCTGGTTCTAGATTGGAAACCCGCAGATTTGAGTCACACCAAATCTGTTAACCAGCAATAGGTGTGCAGATGGGCAGAGGTAGAATATATTTTAAAAAAACCACACACACAAAATACCCAAATACCTTCCCAAGCAAAATGAACCTACAAAGCAAATATTACAAATACAAAAAGAAATTTAATGATAAGAATTAAATATAAATGGCTACAAAGTATAATAGCCATTAGGGTGGCTACCACAGGAAAAACAGAAAATGACAAGTGTTAGCCAAGATACGGAGAAATTGGAACCCTTCTGCATTGCTGGTAGGAAAGTAAAATGGTGTAGCTGCAATCCAAGCGTCCGTTGATGAACAAATCGATAGACTAAATGTTACTGCAATATGCATACAATAGAATAGTATTCAGCCCTCAGAGTAAGACAATTCTGACACATGCTACAACATGGAAGAACCATGAAGACATTATACTGAGTGAAATAATCCAGTCACAAAAGGACAAATACTTAGATGATTAGACTTAGATGAGTTACTGGAGTAGTCAAAGCCATTGAGACAGAAAGTAGAATGGTGCTACCAGAGGCTGGTGGGGAAGGAGGAACAAGGAGTTAGTATTTAATGGATACTGAATTTCAGTTTGAGAAGAAAAACTAAAGTCCAGGAAATGCATAGCCATGATGATGTCTCAGCAATGTGAAAGTACTTAATGCCACTGAACTGTACACTTAAAAACAGTTGAAACAGCAATTATTATGTTGTATATATTTTGCTAAAATAAAAAAGAAAAAAGATAGCACACAAAATTAAATACAAAAATATTAAATTATTCCAGGTAATATAATATTGAACTGTCTGATAAAGTCTCCAATAAGTATAATGAGAATGCTGACACAGATGTCCGATGGGAATACATTTGTACTCATAATGTCAGCAGGACCCAAGGTCTTATTAGTTTTCTGTAACACCATGCATGATATATACATTTTGCCATTTCATATATATCATCTCATGGATACAAAAGGACTGTTGCATTTCTAGAATTATTTCCACATTGAAGACAGGAAAAAGCTAGAAAGAGGTAACAGGCTTTCTTTCAGAGACCTAATTTAATCAGGAAGGGAAAGTCTCTTTAAATTACATCCTGACACACTTCTCTCTCCATTGTCAATGCCAATGCCTAGCTTTAGATAATCATCAAAGGGAATGAGATGACCTCAACTGGTTTAGATCCATCATGATTTGTCATATGGAGAGGTTAGCTTCCTCCCCTTCATCTCCTGTCACTTTCTGGGAAATGAAGGTTGTGTTGCGTATAAGGAACAGGGAAATGGCAGTTGGGTATATAATAAAGAGTCTGACACATATTGCAAGAAGAAAAATGAACCCAAAATAAGTTGTGAGATATAAGAAAAAATAACACATGAAGACATTGATAAATTGTACTGCTAAGCCTTATATTTTGTTATACAAAATCTACTTTATAGTGTTTGCTTACAAATAGGAATAAATGAATACATAAATGAACAACTGAATTACTTTACAACCAAATAACAAGGGTCTGCTTAATTGGTAATTAATACATGATAAGGTCCTTTTCGTGTTTAGGAGGAAGACTGAAATATTAAATAACAAAGATTTAGTTGGAAAAAATATAGTTAATAAATTCTAAGAACTTAAATGAGCAGAGAAAAATAAAACAATGTTGTCTTTAGAACACGTCACTTCAATAAAACAAAAACAAAACAAACAAACAAGCAAAAAAAAAAAATAAAAAAAAAAACCACCCTAGAAGCAGAAATAAGAACAAAGGAAAGCAAAGGAAAAACATAACAGAAAATTTATCAGTTAAGTGGTAAAGATTATTGGCCTGGATAAATATAAAAGCTCAGTTATAGTTATCTGTAAGAGAGGAAAAAGTTGAAAAGACGAATTAAGGCACACTTGTTTTCTACCCTCAAACCATGAATATTAAACATTACTGACAGTTTTGAAACATCTTTACAGACTTTGCCCTGATTGCTTGCTCCTGTAATCCCCACCAGAGCTACAACTTTCCTGAAATGTTTAAGCTCCCTATGCATTTCTAGTGGACTTTTATTCATATGTCTATATCCCTGAACAACATGTTTATCATTTTCATATCTTTAAACTTCATTTGAATGGAAACACAGTATCTAGTCTCCTGCAGTGTCTTGATAAATGTTATGTTTGTAAATTTACCCATGTGGGGCTTCTTCATTTTCATTGATAAATAGCATTCTCATTTGAATAAATCACTTTTCATGTTGCATATTTAAGGATTTTCCCCTCCAAGTTTTTATTATCACAAACAATGCTGCTATAAATGTTCTTGTGTAAATCTCATTGCCCACATATATAAGAAATCTTTTGAGGTATATACCAAAGAGTGAAATTTGCTGAATTATAAGCGGGTGTTTATATACTTAGCTTTACTAGATTTCATCACATTGTGCTCCATTGCAGTGATGAGAATTCTCATTAATTTGCATTGTTCTGATCCTTGGTATTTCGGTATTGCAAGACTGCTTAATTTTTATCAGCATTATTTGTGTAATTTCTAATTGTAATTTTAATTAGCATTTTCCTACATTTCAAGGAGTTTGTTTGAGCATCTTTTGTGCTATGCTTATTGGCCTTTTGGTTTCCCTATTTCACAAATTTCCTATTCATACCTTTTGTCCGTTTCTTCTTTGGTTTGTGTGTTTGTGTGTATTTTCTGATTAGTAGAAGTTCACTATAATTCTGCATAATAATTCTATGTGGGATAAATGCATTTCAAATAACGCTTCCCATTTACCTTTTCACTTTCCTTGTGAGGCCCTTTTTAAGAAAATAAACTGTATTTTTTAAAGCAGTTTTAGTTGCACAGAACAATTGAGTGGAAGGTACAAAGATTTTCCACATACCCCCTGTTCCCACACAGCATACATTATCAACATCCATTTTTTGTTGATTTTTTTGAAAAAAAAAATTTCTTAATGTAAGCATCATCTTGTTTATAAATCTTTTCTTGCATGGATATTCCTTTAGAGTCTTAAAAACACAAGAGCATAAAAACATATTGCCATATTTTCTTCAGAAGGTTCCAGGTTTGATGTTTTATGTTTAGGTTCTTTGATACAGCTGGAGCAATGGCCAATGCTGAGTTGTTAATTTGGCAGACAGTATTAGTACAAAAGTAAAACCTTTAGCAGCAATTTTTTTGGGGGGGAATAGACCCTCCAGCATCTTACTGATCTGAGTCCAAAGTATTGCAGACCTTAGCGATCTGCTCTCCTCTTCTTTACCCATGTCAGCTTCCTGAGAGCAAGTTTTTGTTCCCTCATAGACCCACAGCCTTTCTCTCCCTCAATCTATGATAAGTGACAGCTTTTGGGATGGGCCCCTCCTTCCCTCAGAAAAAGTGGGTATACTACCCTTCTAAAAAATATTTTATGGCCAGACGCAGTGCCTCATGCCTGTAATGCCAGCACTTTGGGAGGCCAAGGAGGGTGGATCACCTGAGATCATGAGTTCAAGACCAGTCTGACCAACATGGTGAAACCCCATCTCTACTAAAAATACAAAAATTAGCCGGGCGTGGTGGAGTGTGCCTGTAATCCCAGTTACTCAGGAGGCTGAGGCAGGAGAATTGCTTGAACCCAGGAGGCAGAGGGTGCAGTGAGCTGAGATTTCACCACTGCACTCCAGCCTGAGGGACAGAGCAAGACTCTGTCTCAAAAAAAAAGAAAAAAAAATTTATTCAGAGATTCTCAGAGATTCTCAGGTCCTTTTCTAATCTTGCACCTTGACTTCTCTGGCAATTTTGTTCATCGAGAGAGAGAGACAAAGAGAGAGGGAGAGAGAGACCGAGAGACAGAAAAATTAACTCATGATTATAACTTAAAAATTAGAATAGTATGTTTACTCTACAACCCATAGGCACTTTGTCCAGCCAATAAATAAACAATACTTGTACTCAGTCAATCCAAATTTTACTGGTTGTTATTTTCTTACTTAATCTCCCAAATCTACAAATATTAATGTAGAAAAAAATTCCTGTTAGAAAGTTGAGTCCCATTTTTATAACCCAATATGGCTATAGATAGTGAAAATATAAAGCCCTTAAACTGAGATCCCCAAACTGCTTTTTTTAAAAATTCCTTTCTACTCACCCAGCTCAGTACTGGGGTACCCTATATTCCCTCACGTGACTCCACAGCCATGCAAAGAACGCTCATATGCCAAAGAGCCTTTTGCCACATACACAGAGGTAACTATAGTTGTGGATGTTCTTACTTAGACCATATTATTTTGCAGGGGTTCGGTGGGAAGATCCAGGCTGAGGATTATAGCGCTAGGAAAGAAAGCATAACATATGAGAATAAATTCTTAAACTCCTGTCATCAGAAAGTCTTTACCAGAAAGAGGTAGGGAAAGTAAGCAGTGAAAGTGATTTCAAACTCTGCTCAAATGGAAAATCATATTTCATTTTTAACAGTATCTGGAGATGAAAGACAAGCATGGAATAAACTGTCCTGATGTGTTCCATTCTACAACCCAGGCCACTTTGTTGAGGGTCAAACAGTTTATCAGAATGCTAGGATTCACACTTGGTTTTATGAAGTTAGATCAGGCAAACCTAACTAACACCTTTTATAATCAACAAAGTTTGTGGGCCAAGAGCAGAGAGTAAAAAGGGGACTGGTGAGGATGACACTGATTTGGAAGTAAAGTCTCTGGAAGAACAGGAGAGGAGACCTGGCGAAGGGGAATTGAATCCTCAACTCTTTTCATTGAAATGAAGAAAACATCAGAGTTAGGACGAGGATAAGTCAACAATGTGAATCTTTGGGATAAATGTAGCAAGCTGATGTTGCAGTACACAATTTAGGAATATCTGCTAGGCGGGGAATTTGTTTTGAAATAGATTTCAAAACTCATTTTGGATTCACTTTATGCTCTCCCCATCCTTTGCATCTCTTACAATTCGGTGTTAGCAATTAAATTCCAGAAAGCAGAAAAGAAATATAAGTTGAGTGAAGACACTTGGAAGGCAATTTCATAAAGGATTCAGAAGGAATCATGTAGGAAAAAGTACTGCTCCAGATGAGATATGATAGAAACCGAAGCTGTTTTCTTAATTGGCCTGGAGAGCTCTCTTAGGACACAGGAACCTCCTGAAAGTGCAGATAAAAGACACTTAGTTCTGTTATTGCTTCTGTGAGGTTGAATTTGGTGAAGTGACAATAGTTACACGAGGAGGAAAAGAGATCTTTTTACGTAAAATAAACTAAAATGAGGCTGAACCGCAAACTAACTCTTGGGATGTGAAAGCTTAGTCATATTGAAAACAGTCCCCACTGGAAGGAAATTGATGAATATCCACATCTGAATCTTTGGAAGAGTTTCGATTATGAAAAGATACAACAAATTACCATCAGGGGAATGAGGGGTAATTTACAATCTTTTGTTGATAGAGCTAAATTTTCAATGAAGGGAAATGAAGCCAAGTTTTAAGGGAAAAAAGTTATTTGGTGGTTCGGACAGCATATAATAAATTATATAATAACTTAAATGGGAAATGAAGCACAGCAAAAGAGTAAATGAGAATTTAAATGTTAATTACTTATAATAATTACTTATAATAAACTAGAAGATGAATTTGAGATTTCACATTTTTGTTTTACAAATTTAAGGCTCAGACAGTTAAAATAGAGTAGTTCTCTGAGCTTTTAGTTAAAAATCTTTCTAAAATAGACATACAATATATTTTATGAAAGAAATACACATTTACTTAAGTGTTTCTTCTCATATTAGGTAGACAGAAACACTTGATTTCAGACAAGAACAACTGTTTATACATACGCAGCTGATTCAAATAATATTAGTAAAACATGTTCTGAGATAGGCAGAGTGTATTAATTTACTAACCGAAGTGTTTCACCATGACAAGGGATAGACTCCACACATATTACAAGAATGATATTCTCATTTTATTGTCTGAAAAAATCAAAAGATTAAAAACCTATTAAACAGAAGTCTGGGTTCAATTTTTTTTTTTTTTTTAATTAATTTATTATTATTATACTGTAAGTTGTAGGGTACATGTGCATAACGTGCAGGTTTGTTACATATGTATACTTGTGCCTTGTTGGTGTGCTGCACCCATCAACTCGTCATTTACATCAGGTATAACTCCCAATGTAATCCCTCCCCCCGCCCCCCCTCCCCATGATAGGCCCCGGTGTGTGAGT